>NC_134487.1:268930381-269003114 GCF_040206685.1 Ascaphus truei | reverse complement strand
TCTCTCTCTCTCACCCCTCTCCCTCCCTCTCTCTCTCACCCCCTCTCCCTCTCTCGCACCCCCTCTCCCTCTCTCTCTCTCACCCCTCTCCCTCTCACCCCTCTCCCCCTCTCTCTTACTCCCTCTCCCTCTCTCTCTCACCCCCTCTCCCTCTCTCTCTCACCCCCTCTCCCTCTCTCTCTCACCCCCTCTCTCTCTCACCCCCTCTCTCTCACCCCCTCTCTCTCTCACTCCCTCTCTCACCCCCTCTCCCTCCCCCTCTCTCTCACCCCCTCTCTCTCACCCCCTCTCTCTCATCCCCTCTCTCTCACCCCTCTCTCTCTCACCCCCTCTCTCTCACCCCCTCTCCCACTCTCTCTCTCTCTCTCTCTCTCTCTCTCTCTCTCTCACCCCCTCTCTCACCCCCTCTCTCTCTTACTTACCCTATATATCTTAACTACCCTATACTACACCGAAATAACCTATACTGCTTTCTTCCAGATCTGACTCAAGCTTCACACGGAAGACATCGGAACCCCCCCTAACCCAGAAGACAGGTAAGGAACATCTCCCCTCCAATGTATAACATTGCGGGAATGAGGGTACCTGGACATTGAGGGACTGCAGATCAGGTAAGATCCGGCATTTACATACACACACACGACTAATTGTAGTATAATGTAATACAATAAATACATTTATGTAAAAAATGAATGTTGTTCTGACTAGGAATTTATTAAATATGTTTTATTTTAAAGCGGGGTTGGGGCGGGACTAGGGGCAGGACTAGGGGTGGGACTAGGGGCGGGGTTAGGGGGAGTAGATTTTTTGGTTGGGCTAGTAGATTTTTGGGTGATTTGTCGAACACTGCCCATAGGGATAAAATAGAAAATGGTAGTCAACTCAACAAGAGTAAACAAAGGACAGCACTCAGTGGTAGATGAAAAAACCTGTATTCAAAGTAGACAGCAGCACAAACAAGACCAACATTTCGGTCCTCACAGGTACCTTCCTCAGGGCTATGCTGTAGACTACTGGCCATGGAAACCTTATATACTCCACAGAAAAGCAGCAGAGAACTGAAAAAGTAAACAGAGCTATATCAGTCTACATGTAGGGAATTTGCATCCCTGGTAGCCATGGTGACTAGTTCCTGGTAGCCGCGACGCCGTCCTGCAAGACAGGAGAATTCATAGCGCTCCCAAATGCGCATGTGCAGTCTCCTCGGAGTCAGTATAAGCACCACAACACATCTGGTAATGAGAAAGTTATCATAGGATCCGTTATATTTAGCATAAATTCAGCAGCAAGCAGTCATTGACGCAGCATATCAGGAACAGTCCAAGAATGGCAAGGCTGATGCTCTTGTGTATGGAGTCACGGGGAAGATCTACAAGGGTATCCTAAAAATAAAAATAAACAGTGGGAAACAACCGTGAATGAAGGGTGTAGGGAATAAAAAAAAATTACACAGTGTAGCAGAATACATTGGGGCAATTGAAGCAAACTGACTAGTAAAGGAGTAGGCTATATACAATGTATGGCAATAATAGTCAAATACTCATAATGAGTGATAAATGCATCATAAATCTACAGCAACTAGGATAGCAGAAATGGACAGAACGTCAGGAAGCAAAGAGGGAGAAGGGGGGGAAAGGATGGAAAGAAGAAGGAGAAGAGGGGGGAGAAAGAGGGGGGGAGGGGGGGGGGGAAGGGGAGGGAGGGGAAGGGGAGAAAAAGAAAGGAAGGAAGGGAAGGGAGGTACAGACATGCATAATGTTAAGGACTCTAGGGATAATGTGAACCATATCTTCTTAGATATTCAAAAAGGGGATAAATCAGTCTTAGATATTCAAAAAGGGGATAAATCAAAGAAAACAACCCAGTTTGAAGTCCTCATTCTAGCCCCTTGGGGCCATGGTGTCTAACTCAAAGATATGCCTTGATTCCAACTGAAGCAGCAGTCTCCCCCTATCTCCACCCCGTGCTGATGCATGGGCTTGTAGTATGGGCATGCAGTGCATCGTGGCGAGACCATGCTTGAATTTTTTTAAATGTCTCGCAACTGGTTGGAGCTTATGGTCATCAATGTTGCTGGATTCCAACAGTGCCTTCCTGATAGTGGATCTGTGGAAGCAAATCCTTTCCTTAAGCATGCGAGTGGTCTTCCCCACATAGTACAGGCCGCATGGGCAATGAATAAAGTAAACCACATAGCGGCTTTCAGAATTAAGGAAGTGTTTGATTATGGTGGCTTTCCCACTATGTGGGTATGCATAACTTTTGCCAAGAATCATGTGCTGACAATTTGTGCAACCATGTCACTTGTACACCCCAGGGGTCCTGGTGAGCCAGTTGGTGGTACTGGTATATTTGGTCACTGGATCCGATTGTAGGAGGGAGTCACCAATGTTGCGTCCACGCCTGTAGCAAAAAAGTAGTGGTTTAGTAAAATGTACCCCGATTTTCTTGTCATTAGCAAGTACATGCCAATGTCTCTGTATGCTAGATTTAATCAGTCAAGAGGCAGTACTGAAGGTAGTGGCTGCATGGAACCTATTTAAATCTGATGTTTTTGCAGTAGGTGTGAGTAATTGATCACAAGGGATTAATTTAGCCTTTTCAAGTGCAATTGTAATCTCCCTTGCATCATACCCACGATCCAGGAACCGCTGTGTCATATTTAACAGCGCCAAATCACATTCTGTCTCATCACTGGTCACTCTTCTTACCCTCAAGAACTGGGAGTATGGCAGCCCTCTTTTCAATGGTGAGGGATGATGGCTGTTGGCCAAAAGTAGGGTGTTTTTATCTGTAGTTTTCTGATGAATCCTCGTCAGCAAACAATCAGCATCACGGTAAACAACAGTGTCAAGAAAAACTACCTCTTTTGCTGAGTATGTCATAGTGAACCTGATGTTGGAGGGGATCTGATCCAAATGGTCCAGGAACGACACAAGTTCCCTTTCCGTCCCCTTCCACAACATGAAGATATCATCTATATATCTCATGTAGTTGGTGATATGATGTGCACATGGTGTGTCATTAAGGACATGCATCTGCTCGTACTGATCCATGTATAGATTAGCATACGATGGGGCCATATTTGACCCCATCGCAGTGCCCATGAGTTGGAGATAGAAGTGTGATTCAAATTTAAAAAAGTTCTTATGCAGCATGATCTCAATCAGGAGTAAGAGGAACTCCGTAGGGGGACCAGAGTAATTTGTACTTTTTTTCAGATGGTCTTCTATGGCCTCCATCCCCTCTGAATGGGCAATGTTAGTGTACAAGCTCGAAATATCCATATTACGAGCAAGACATCCTGTAAATCAAGACTAACTACCATAAATCGATTAATAAAATCTGTTGTGTCCTTGATGTAACTCCCCATTTTGGCTACGAGTGGTTGAAAGTAGAAATCAACATATTGCGAGATAGGGTGACACTGGCCGAGATGATCGGTCTGCTAGGAGGCGCGGTAAGTGATTTGTGCTTCTTTGGTAGTATATAGAGGATCGGGGTAATAGGAAACTCCTGTTGTAGAAATTTCCCCGTATCCTCTGTAATCCAGCGATTGTCGTTCCTAACTGGATGATATTGTCAATCTCCCTCTTATAGCCACGGGTAGGGTCACCCTTCAGCAGTTTGTAGTGTTCAACTACATTGAGCTGCCTCATGACCTCAGTCTGGTATTGCCCATAGTCCATAACCACTATACCTCCCCCTTTGTTGGCCGCTCTTATGATGATATTTTTATTGTCACGCAGTGACTTCAATGCTTGATGCTCATCGGGTGTAAGGTTGGAGAAACTCTGTTTATAATTCTTAATGCGCCCTTTCGTATCTGCCTCAACCAACTTGATAAAGGTGGAGATATTGGGATTCTGTACTTGTGGGTCAAATGTACTGACCTGTCGAAATGGATGTGCAGTATTGGTGCAGTCACCAGGAGTCCTGATGTCCTCATGGCCCTTGGAGAAGAAATCCCTCAACCGCAACCGGCGATTGAGTCGATAAAGATCTACCTCCCAACGAAAGGGGTTGATGGTAAGTGTAGGGACAAAGGACAACCCATTGTTTAAGATTCTGCATTCAGACGGTGAGAGGGTGTATCCGGATATATTAAAGATCACCTCCTTTGTGGTTGACCCCTCTGTACTCCCCTGCCTTTGTTCTCCCTTGATGGATACCTTGGGGCCCCCACCACCTCCGAATGGGTCGCCACCGGCATGGGCCAGTAATGGTGGCTTCTGTTGATGTGTCATGACTGGAAATAAAAAAGTAAAGCTGGAGTAGTTTCTTGGCCGTCCGAATGATCCGTGTCGCTCGTGTTGTATGGACTGGCTGCTGTTGTCCCTCGTCTGTACTTGGTATAATTCCTCCTTGGTCCCTGTCTGCCAATTGTAGGTTCTCCTATGCCCAAAAGCCATTTGTAAATTTTGCGCTCCTTATAGTCCACGTTGACTTGTTTGAGTTTTTCTCTCTTATATTTAATAAGGCTCTCTCTATACAGTGGAAAAACAGAAATAAACTGTGCGCTACTATCTATCTCCTTATAATTGAATACAGTGCAGTGACTAAACCATATATAAATAAAGTAAACCACAATACCACAGTGAATAAGTGATTAAATAATTAAATTATAACATAACCGTGTGGTTGAGAAGGGCGTCTGCTGCTATAAACATTAGGGGTGGCTCAGCACCCCACACACTCTAAGAAATGGAAACAAAAAGAAAACAGCGCACAACGCCAAATAGTGAAGTAAGTAATAGAATGTATTACAATGTTAAAGGGGTAATAAATCTGCGTACATCAGATAGAACTAACATGTGCATTTAGTGCATAACACACTGGTTACCACTCTGTAGCTGTAAAACAGGACGGTCTGGCACTCACCTGTCTCTGCAGGAGCCTCTATGATGGTTCTGGGGCATGGGATCCTTCATGCACTCCTCACACAGCAGGACGCTGCTCACAAGGGGATTCCTTTCAAGCAGCCTGGTAATACTGCAGATTCAGACACTTAGTGGGACCGCTCCTCAACCGGCGATATACTGCCTCCAGGGGAATTCCCCTACAGTCCCCCGTCTCTCCTGTGTAGATTTGCTGCTTTTCCCAGCTGCTATGATCTTAGGGCAGTCCAGAGCTGTTGGAATTGCTCTGCAAACACTTCCGCAGCTGCAGGGGCTTACACAACGTGCCACGATGCCACTCCGTCACGTGGTATAGCGGAGTGACGTCACAGTTCTCGTGGCAATGGAGGAATCAATAGGGAGGAAGAAGGAGAGTCCCTTACAGTCTCTTACCGGCGCAGAGATCGCTCAGTTAGCACGGTGGCAGCCAATATAAGCTGATAGTGATACAAATCCAAAGGATGAATATAGGCAAAATTATGGCATTAATACATCCAACATGTTTCGTAGATCTAACTACTTCTTCAGGGAATAATTTGGCCATTACCCAGAGGTCTTAAATACCTCTCAGAGATGTCTCATTGGTCAAACAATTAGAGTTAGACCAATCATCTGAGCTATGGTCAAAGTATTAGGGAAGATTTATTTCTACTTTTAAAACAACAACTTTATTAACAAATGAACAATCACATATATAAAAAAAACACTAGCATATAATCAAAACCTAACATGAACATAAAACCATGCTGGAATAAAAAGAAACACATTATTAGTATATTAAAAGATTAAAATAGACATCATAAATTCCTTAAGCAATATAAAAAAAATATATATATATATCTAACTAGAAATAGCAGGTAAGCTACAGCAGGGAGAAGGAAACACATAGCAGTGCCTTATCACTAAATCTAATGAGGACGTGGGCTGGAGGTTTTAATATAATGCCCAAATATCCACATCCTCATTGAGCCCCTTGGGGGACATGGTATCTAGCTTATGTATCCAATAAGTCTCCTTAGAGGATAATGTTTTGACTCTGTCTCCCCCTCTTCTATTAACTGGAATAAACTGAATCCCCTTGAAAGTAAGACTAGAAGGGTCTTTACCATGATGTAATGAAAAGTGTCTTGACACACTATGTTTGTCAAACCCAATTTTAATGTTTCGGACATGTTCCTGGATACGGATTTTAAGGCTACGTTTGGTTCTGCCTACATATTGGTATCCGCATGCACACTCCAACAGATATACAATATGTGTCGATGTACATAAAATAAAGTCAAAATCTCTCTCTCTCTCTCTCTATACAGGTCCACTGCTACCTGGATTTTATCCGTCCAGTTGGTATCGGTGTTTACCGTAAGTGTCTCCACGTGTTTGGTCTCAATGTCAGATATTTCCTTCCTGATTTTGGTTAATTCTTTTGTAGCCTGGTCTATCACAAGAATAATTAGTGCAAACGAGCATTTATTTAAAATGCTAATCCAGCGCTTACAGAAATCAGGGTCACTCCTCCCAATCGTGGGCTGATTTTTGACGCGGAACCCCCTGGGTATCAGTTTCTCACGATGGTAGTGAGAAACGGTAGCACCATGCATGTAAAAATCAACCTCTTTCTTTTTGAGTTTTAACAAGTCATTGTGAATGTCAGTAGCCTTTTCAGGACCAAAAATGTCCTCCACCAATTCAGAGTATCTAATTTTGTTGACCTCAACGTCACTAAAACAGAGTGTATCTGATATAGAAGAAAAAATGCCCGCTACATCTGGTAATGTATCCATAGCACAGAAATCACAGTGATAAAAATGAATATATAATATAAGCTACACAATAGTGGACTCTCAGCTGTCAGAGACCACTAGAACATTATAGTGATAAATAGGTGGGTGCTCAACTCATATGTAAGACATAGAAAATAGAGAACAGGGAAAACCTAGGCGCTCCCTCCAAAATGTATATTAAACGGGGTGAATACAATAAGTAGTTTACAACCTTGAAATTGTTATACAAGGATCCCCTCAGTGTCGTTGGCTCTCCTATGGCTCTGACCCCAATAGGATCTATCCAGGATCCTTGATGGTACAAGGATATCTGTATGTGTTTATAAGACACTGAACACGGTCACCCTCCATGTGAAAAAAGAAAAGATACCTCCCCCATAGGTTGCACTCACACTTGTTCGTGTGAGTGACTGCAGTTGTTCGCTGCTTTACTTTACATCATAGCCTGACACCCAGTACTATTATTTGTATTTTCCTTTAAACTTTGTTTATATATCTGTTTGCCTTGAGGGCGACATCTGGATGGAAAGTCGTCGGCGAACCTAAGAATATACCTGGACCTGAGAAGAAAGAAAATCACCATAGCAGAAAAAAGAAGACCACAAAGAAACCTTGATGTGACAGCATTTACACAAGGCCGTGTAAGTGTGTTTCCATTTTTATTACCCCCACCACCATTTATTAGAGGTTATATACATTACTATACTATTCCTCTACCTGTGCTCCCCCTTTCTTTCTGTATCCGTATAGAAATGTGTTGTTCTGACTAGGAATTTATTAAATGTGTTTTATTTTAAAGCGGGGTTGGGGTGGGACTAGGGGCAGGACTAGGGGTGGGACTAGGGGCAGGGTTAGGGGGAGTAGATTTTTTGGTTGGGCTAGTAGATTTTTGGGTGATTTGTCGAACACTGCCCATAGGGATAAAATAGAAAACGGTAGTAAACTCAACAATAGTAAACAAAGGACAGCACTCAGTGGTAGATGAAAAAAACTGTATTCAAAGTAGACAGCAGCACAAACAAGACCAACGTTTCGGTCCTCACAGGGACCTTCCTCAGGGCAGTGCTGTAGACTACTGGCCGTGGAAACCTTATATACCCCCTAAAACCCACACCTGACCATCAGCTACTCTGATTGGTTATGCAAAAATGACCCATGATCAACCCCTCTTCACTATGAGAGGTCGTGCGCTGTCTTCTTTTTTTCTTCATATATGTATATGTAGATAAAAGCTGAACCCCATTATAACGCGGTGCTTGGGTCCACATAATGCGAACGCGTTATAATGGGGATCATGGGGGAAAAAATGGCTGCCGCAAAAAGTGGTTTTGTGGCCGCCGGAGGGGAAGAGCAGGGATAACTCTCCCAGCTGTCCCAGAGTGCGGCTGCCGGAGGGGGAGAGCTGGGATAACTCTCCCAGCTGTTCCAGAGTGGTGGGAAAGAAGCGCCTGAAGAGGGGGGCAGTGAGGCGGCCATCTTACCTCCAGGGACCCTCTGGTGGCTGCTGGCACAGTGGAGGAAAGCGCTCCTTCCTCAGGGTGATCGGACCCCACCGAGGTGCTATGAGAGCTTGGCAGAGCCTACCCACGCAGGCGGGATCTGCACCGGGGGCGGGGGAGAAGTGAGAGCCCAATTCAGCACACAGAAGGTAGGATCCCCTTGACAGCTCCGTGCGTGTGTGTGTGTGTGTGTAACAAAAATCTATTTTGACATGAGAAGTTTCCTAGCTTTGCAGGGGCTTGTGTTCTTCCTATAACAAGCCCACCTATACACCGAGTCGCGGTCCTAAGTGACGGGCATGTGCGTGTGCTTGGAGACCATGCCTTGCCCACGCACAGCTCCCACTTGATCAGCTTTCAGTGCCTCTGGTTTCTCTTGGCTCCTTGTCCTGTCTGGCCATGTTGACAGGCAAAGTGCTGAGCGATGAATTGACTCGTGTGTATTAGGCTCTGCTACTAGGACGCAGCAAAATGTTACTGGGACTTGTACAAAGCAGCCCCAGCCAGCCCTGTCCTGCCTCCGGGGAAATATTCTTACATACATTTTTATGGGGAATACGTGGAGAGGTGTCCGTGTGTCCCTGTGTCCTTTAGCAATAAAGCTTTGGAGAAAAAAAAATATAAAAAGAAAAAATTTGATTTGTTTTGGGAGATGTTCTAAAATCGTGAGCCACGCTCAGCCCGTGTTATATGAGGATCTGGGTTATAGTGGATCACGCTATAACGGGGTTGAGCTGTATATGTAGCAGAGTCCCCTACCCTGCCTCCAGTGCGGGAATCTGCCCTGCTGTCCGGCGGGACCCCGCAACATCAGGGGGAACAGTGCGGCAGCCATTCCGGAGCTCTGCGCATGCTTAGTGGTAATCGGCGTGGCAGCCATTTTGGATAGGCTCCGCAAGGACTACAGAATCCTCGGGGGGAGGAGGGATACCACATGGGCTGCAGCAGCCAATGCAGCCTGGTGGAACAGGAGATCCTCTGTGGCATAGAACTCGCGAACCAGAGGAGCCGGAGGCGGCAACCTGGAAGGAGCATCCAGGGAGCAGTGCGTCCATGGATTAGGCCTAGATCGTTCCCCCTAGGCCCCAGCAAGTAGGGAAGGCCTCAGATACGGACCCTTCCCCTTTAGTACTATTGTAGTACTGCTGCGCCGGTGGACAGACGTCCACACGGTGATCTGCGGCCTGGGACCCAGCCGCAGTTTTCTGGGACATTGTGTGAGGCCCTCCAGCTGAAGCTCACACCATGAGGAGAATCTGGACTCTGAGTTGAGAGGGGAATTACTGTCGGAGGCCCCGCTGTGTGGGACCTTCTTCCGTCCAAGTCTGCAAGTTGCACCTGGGTACTGGAGTACCCTGGCAGGTACTATAAGGGATCTGTCTGAACATCCACAAAGTGACATAATCTTGTCCGAAGCTACCAAGGCCATCCTGTTTCCTGGCAAACCCTGCCATACTACACTGACAGGAAATCAGTCTCTCTTTGGCTCTCTTTGCCAGCAGCTGCCTCTGGCCTTAAATAGCAGGGAGTTGCTACTGCTGCGGCCAAGTTTATTCGAGCATTTGCCCGTTCTTGGCCGCAGCAGTAGCCTGGCGCGCGCCCGAGGGTGACGGGCGCGCGCCGAAGCAGCGGAAGAGCGCCCTCCGATCGGGGCGCTCTCCCTACCGCTGCCGGGTCCGCCGGGTCCCCCGGAACCCCCTGCCGCCCTCTGGGAGCCCTGGACGCGCGTGCAGGGGGGCGCACGCTCCCGAAGACGCGTGACCGCGCGTCTATGACGTGCGGCACGCCGAGGGGCGGCCACTAGCAAGCCGGGAAATCTCCCGGCTTGCGGATCTGGCCGCAGTGTAATAAACTGTGTCGCCAGTGTACTAGTCTTTGCTCGTGCAAAGTACTGGATACTGTGTCCTGTCGGAGCTCTTCCTTGCCTTTGTTTTGCCTGCTGCCTGTCCTGACCGTGGAACTGAATCTGACCACCCATTTTCTGCTGCCTGCCTCGACCTCGGAAACGGACCTGACTACCCTTTGCCTGCCGCCTGCCTCGACCTCGGAACCGGACCTAACTACCCTTGTCTGCCGCCTGCCTCGACCCCGGAATGTACCTGATTACCCCTCCATCCCAGGCCTCTGATCCCAGGCCACGGTCGGTGTATTACTCCCTACCTCAGTCCTGAGTGCCGTATCCTGTTTTGCAGTGCGCAACATTACAGGTACCCAATGTGCACCAACATAAAACGTGGGTAGCGCTACCTCACATTTAAGTGGGATTGCTGGGACAGACACCAGGGGTATTGATGCCACGGTACTTTGGGGGAACCACTCAGTGTTTGTGGTCACAACACTATACTGTTGTTACCTACTGTAGTATTGTGTGTTATATGTGTTTCGTATTGTGTACAGTAAAGATCAGTTATGTACATGGTGTGGTGTTATTGCTTACTACTGTTGTATTGCTTCCTGTGAGGGGTTATCTCGCCAACGCTGAGATCCCTCATGGTTGGAGGCGTTGCACGCAAGAAGGTAGAGCTCACCGCAGGCTCATAGAAGCGGAGGCTCAGGCCTCCTGTGAGCATATAGGTACAACAGCACGCATAGACGCCCGTGTATTTCCCTTAGGCATAGGGAAAGGGGGCTACATATATATATAGTTTTTTTTTTTTTTTATATGCAATTACCTATTATTATAGCTAATTGCCCTCTGTTACTTTATGTTGGTCCTCAATTATCCAAAGCCTGTAACCATGTGTTGATAGTGAGATGTTTACCCATATTTTAATGTATACAGATTCATTAACATAATATTATTAAATTAGATATTAGATATTTTTTTTTATTTTTTACCTTTTTTCAGGAGAGATAAGAATGTTATTTGGTACTAAAGCTATAATACAATTTAAAAATAATAATATTAAGACTAACATTGTGTAACATGCTTTCCCTTTACATTGCTAATTTGACACTCTGACTTCAAATCTCTGTAATCTTTAATGGATCATCCATACAGTATATAGTTACATGGAATGCTTCTGTGCTGATTGTAGAGGTAAAGGAGATGCCTGCTCTGCTGTCAGGTAATAAGCAGCAGGGAAAGCATAATAAAAATTAATGACTTTTGTTTGGTTAACCTTATGTTAATAGAGTTTTCTTTGTCTATGAGTAAAAGGACAACTCGCTTATTACAATTAATAATTGATGGGCGCACTTGCACACTGCTGGAGGACGCTTTACTCAGAACAGGGGGATTTAAAGGTGCAGATCTCACTTAAATCAAGTTCGGCAAAGCTCTGTTAAGTGACCAAACGTGATATTTCATCTGACTCAACGTCACGTTAAGCATTACTGCATAATTATAATGGTCAATAATGTAACGTTAATTTATGCTTTTCCACGTAAACTGCACTGCGTTACCTATGTAGCACCTGTTCCCAGCCCTATGGAATATTGTGCCACTACTGATATATTCTGAGTGCGGTGCTCACCTGTGAGGTGGAACAGGAGGCCTTGAGAACTCCGTGGTGGTGTGGCGAGACACCAGGACAGGTTCTCAGTGCTAATCTTCCACCATGCAGCACCTCCAGCCAGTGAGGATCCTGGCACTGCCAGGATGGTCCATACTGACACTAAGGTAATGTCCCAGAAAAGCCACAAAGTATAGTCCAACTGGGTTTATTAATGGCATATGATGTTCACAGCAGGTACAATCCCTGGAGTGGCATCCCACAAAGTTGATGCCCTGTAAGCCCCTTCCCGGTATCCCCCCCAAGGATGACACTCTCAGGTTGTTGTTAGGCTCGCCATGGATACATTGACGGTGTATCCAGGCTGCAACAACAAGCTAGGCCTTCATGAAAGAGTTTATCCCTCACAATACCTGTTAGGTCCAAAAGAAGGACAGTAGCCGGAGGGCTAGGCTACCATATAAACGCCTTGGTGCGTTAGTGGCCCACCTGTCCCCTCCTTCAAATAAGGATAGATACATTGTATGTGAAAAAAAAACAAGGCCACAGCTTTATTTATATTTTAACCCGAGTTTTACCAACTCTTCATTACCACCTGCCCGGCCGCCTGTAGTACAGGGACCCCAATGACATCGCAGTGACTCCTAATGCTACCCATACCAGGCAGCCCGACTGTAGTACAGAGCCCCCAACAGCATCGCTGTGGCTCGTGACTCCCGCTGCTAGCCATACCATAGCAGAATTATTCCACTAGCCCTAATGAGGGCGCCATTATATCAGGTACCCTTATACCTATTGGTATCTCCAAGCCTGGCAGGCCCACTACCCACCTACTGCTGTTACAAATCCTATAAGGAAATACATATGAGTATCATTCCTTTTTTTAAAGGGAAGATCAAAACAGTCACATTATAGCAATTATAAATGCCAGACGTAGGGAAGATGGGCAGGGATCTTCTCCCTCCGGCGGGCCGCATGGGAAGAGGCTGCTTCTCAATGCACCCACTCCATATTGCATCACCATCTCCTCCCCTAAGCCTTAACCTCCCCAGTTGCTGGCTTTGAGGACTGGAGCTGTGGGAGGTAATTCCGGTAAGCACCAGCAGGGAGGGGGGAAGAGGGGGCTTGCACTCGCCGTGAGGCCCCTGCCTTAGTGCACATTACTGACTTTAGTATTAGTGACATGCAAATGTTATGCAAAAGAGGTGTTTGCTCTAACATCGCGTATGCACTAAAATTTGTTAAGCTTAATGCTTAATGCTACATTATTGAGGTTGTAAATAAACTTAGCGTTACTCCCAACAAGACCCTTGAAAAAGGTCTTTTTCTGAAGAAAGAGAGTATTTTAAAATGATTTAAATTAACATATTTCCCAGGTATTTCAGTATCTCCGGTGCGTTCACAGGTATCTCAAATAACTTAAAGAGGCATTCCAAGCCGTTTTTTTTTCTTCTTCATTTTTTTAAATACAGGATTGAAGCAGGAGTTCCCTGGAGCTGAACCCCATTAATTCAGCTCCGGGGACCCTACTTACCACTTTAGGGGGTGTTGGGAAGCCACTCCAGGCTTCACTATATGGCTGCTTTTCAAAGCTGAGCTTCAGTAGAAAAACGGAGCACAGCAGCAAAAAGTTGAAGGAGCTACAATTTAAAAACTAAAAAATATATGTATTTATTGAAGAGGTGACAACATGGCACAAACAGTATACTCTAACGCGTTTCACGCTTGTAGTAGCGCTTCTCTGACGAAGCGCTACTACAAGCGTGAAACGCGTTAGAGTATGCTGTTTGTGCCATGTTGTCACCTCTTCAACAAATAAATAAATATATTTTTTAGTTTTTAAATTGTAGTCCCTTCAACTTTTTGCTGCTGTGCAAATTCTACCGAATCTCTGCTTCTCCATACCACGTGAGGCACGCCATGATAGGAAAGATGGCAACAGACTGTGAGTAATATAATTCCCTTACCACATGTTATTTTCATTATGGGAGGAGTTTCTGTTGGACTCTGCAGGATGCATAAGCTCCAGGGAGGTAGTCCACAATAGGAAGAAAACCGGAGAGTGCTGTCTTTTATATACAGCAGTCATCTGCATTATCTACCAGGACACTGTTTAAATATACCTCCCTTTATAGTGAGCATGACACCTGCTTTACTTTATTCATTTCTTCACATCATACTGCCATGATTATTCCTTCTTCAAGCAAGTTTAAATACATGTTATATCTTCGCATCAGTGTTGATACTGATTTGTGTCTCTAACCAAGTTTTGGTAGCACCGATCTATGGAACTTTGTTCTGTTCTAGTCTTGCTTTTCAATGCTCCTGGGCCGTGTAGGCCAATAGGAAGCTGTGACATGATCAGGTGCGGCTTACTACTGGCCCATGTGACGAGGAAGCTGAAAACTGCAGAGATACCGGCACCTCTTCGGAGGTAAGTATCTGCGGAAGCAGGGGGTCTCCAGAACTAAAATTTATGGGGTTCAGTTCTGGAGACCCCCTGGCTTGGATTGCCCGTTTAAAAAAAAGGACAAAAAATGTCGCACAAGTCTTTGACAAATAAAACAGAACCAACACTTGTGAGAACATTCTCAGACAGTTCCACAAACCTGCCTTTCCCCATTATCTCTTTGCATACAATGCTTCCAATGAAGAGAGGGATTCTGAGTAATGACATCAAATTAGCATTTATTTTAACACGGATCCTATAAACTTATGCCTGCCACATTACACAGCTCTTACAGCAGCAGAAATAAGCTTATGTGGTCCATGTTAAAATGGATAAGAAGAAAAAAGTGACACACTGTGAGAGCTCATTTGCATGTTATTACCCAGAATCCCTGGCTGCAGTGGAAGCATTGTATGCTATGAGATAAAGGAAAAAAACACGGTTGTGGAACTATCTGAGACATGATTGCGCTCAAGTGTTTTTGCTGTTTTATTTGTGAGACTTGTCATTTTCTTTTTAAAAGTCATTTTAAGTCTAAGACGTGATTTTTTTTATTTGCTGTACGCTGCAGGTGTTTTGTCACTTTTTTAAACTCCCCATAACTTTCTTTGTGACAAATAAAACAAAAATGATACTTTTATTTGCAAGATATTGTACAGGTGGAATCTCACACCTGATGGCCGACATGACATATATAATTCTGCCTCCCCCCCAATTATTGGAGAGCGTGGACACTTGGGGGCCTATGCACTAAGCATTCATAGAAAAAATTACCGGGCCATTTAAATTGCCGTTTTTGTGACCATTGCTATCACGGTATTCAGAAAGCCAGGGGTTCCTAAAGTGGTCCCCGCAGGTGACTGAGGGCCTTCGGGTGGTCCCCGCGAGTGTCCAGGGGCCTCTGGTGGTCCCGGCAGGTGTCTGTGGGCCATCGGGTGGTCCCCGCAGGTCTGCGGTACCAATCATGTGGGAATTTTTTTTTTTATAAAATTTAAATAAATACACCCCCCCGCACTCCCCCCTCAACACATACAGTACAGTAATGGTCAAATAACTATTATCCAGATATGGATAATGGCTCATTTGCTCATTATTACATCAAACATTAGCCAGCCAGCATAAATAAAGTAAATTAACCTTTCAACTTACCCCTGCCATCATGAAGGGCATCCTCATCAGCATACTGCAGGGCCATGTCGTCTGTTGCCACAGAAAGAATACAAGAAAAAATACAATCTAATGGCCTCTAACCCCTTAATCACCTTAGCTGTTAATAATCGCTATAGTAATTAAGGGGTTAACCCACCCTCCCCCGCTACCCATCGGAGGGCCTAAACATCCATCCTGGGACCACTATACCCACCCTGTACCCATTGACTGGCACAGTGGTATATCATACCCATAAAATATGGGCATAATAGGCCACTATAGCAGTCAATGGTCACCCTAATAAAAAAGCATGAAGGCCAAAAATACACATTCATAAAACATATACACAAGCACCTAAATACCACAATTCAATAAACAAAAGCACTAGCCAACCAATTAAATAAACAAAAGCACTAGCCAACCAATTAAATAAACAAAAGCACTAGCCAACAAAACAATTAATGAATTTAAAACACTAGCCAGCAAATCAATTAATCAATAAAACCACTTGGCAACAAATCAATTAAAAACAGCAGCCAACAAAATAAATAATTAAATAAAACCACTAAAGAATCAGAACATGAAATAAAAACAAGCCATACAAATTACAAACAATTGAATCCAAACAATAATCATAAATAAAAAAAATATAACAGTCAATAGAAAAGACGCATTTGCCAAAAAATGCACTGTATTTACCTGTACCCTAGAGGGGCACAGATTAATACATTGGCAGTCAATGGGCAATAGAGAAAAGAAAGAATTGCCGGCGCCAAATCAGTCCTTTAAATAATAATAACCAAACCGTCTCTTGAAAAGTCCCAAAAGTGTCCTTGAACAAACAGGCAGTGAAGGGGTCAACGAACGGCTCACACCAAATAATAGTGCAATATGTAAAAAAGAGAAGAAAACAAACAGATAATGGTGCAGTACGCCAAAAAAGTTGACATTAAAACATTAAAAACTCACACATGACAAACATAACACACAATGACAGACAGACACTAGCAAGGCTATAATCCTAACAAAAAGCTATTTATTAACATTGAAATACTGGGTCCGGAGGATACAGCACTTATGTCCAGAGGGGTAAAATTGAAACCCTACTTACAGGACAGTAGATGGTAAAAGCAGTGAAGCTGAAGATTGCTCAGGTGCTCCTCTCTGATGATAACTGGAGCTCCTTTAGGGATTGCCTCGTGTGGGGGATGGATGTTGGGTCGCACGAAAACCGGAACTTCCGGGTGGATGTGACGTCACACACCGCGGTGTTACCGAAATCGCTGCTCCTCTTCCTCTCCTTTCCCCCCACAGCCTACACAACTGCTGCCAATATCCTCCACAACCAAACAGACAGCTCTAAAAACAGAATAATCTCCCAACGACGTTTCATGCACATGCGTGCACTTCCTCAGGGGTGTGATTTGCCCTGACAACCAGCAGTTTATATACACTGCATGGGTGGTTCTAATTGGCTAATTAGATGACACAGTGCTAGTTTAACCCATCAATTGCCATGGTCAGAGCTAGACAACATCAAAGCTTGCTAAACATACATTACACAACATTAAACAGCACATAAAAACATTAAAACATTAAAACATTTAAAATTTAATCTTAAAATAATAAATAGTGGGGCTGACAGAAAATGAACATAATATATCATATTATAAAAAGGCTTTTAATTCGAAGTCTATGTTCAGCCCTCTAGGGGATAGTGTTTTTAGTTCGTAAATCCAGTATGCTTCACGCATACTTGCCTGTCTTAATCTACTCCCACCTCTTAGACTGGGCTGAACCACTTCAATGGCCTGGCAGCGCAAACCTTTAGGATTTTTATTATGGCACAAAAGAAAATGATGGGAGACACTATGTGTGACCAATCCTTTCTTGATGTTGTAAACATGCTCATAGATGCGTCTCTGGAAGGTTCTCCCAGTTCTGCCAATATACTGCAAGCCACAAGGGCATTGAAGCAAGTATATTACAAAGGTGAAATGGCAATGAATAAATGTCTTAATGGGATAGCTTCCAGAGGTTACATTAGATGTAAAATGTTTAGCATTCAAACTGTAGGAGCAAGCCACACATTTCGCACAAGTGAAAAATCCTTTTGGACCCCCTATCTGTTTTGTTATCATTATCGCGGTATTGTTATCACGTCACATTTTATGGTCAGATGGTACAGCTCTTTTTTTGTTGGTTAAGGTTGTGATGTCGTCTCTAAGGTAGGTACGTCACATCCTTCAAACCACATGGCTATATCACATGGTATTACAGTCAATGGTATTGAAGACAATCCCTTGTTGCTGTACCATGTGATAGGTTACATTAGTTCAAAAGGATGTGACATCATCCCTTAAAGTGATTTAAAGCTGCAGACCAAGCAATATTCTACTGTACATGTGTGTTTTAAAAAAAATCAGTTTTGTATTATGAGAAAATATGTGTAGCATTTTTTTTGTTTAAAAAAACATTCTAAATGACATTTTAATCTATTATATTGTAAAAAGCATTTTTTGTTTCTATAGCAACCATTTACAAAGTCACATCTCTTCCTCTTCTGAAACAGGCTCTGGCACACCCCTTCTTAAGCCCTTCCCTCGCTCTAGCAGTGCACCAATTGAACCAAGTGACTGCTTGGTCACATGGTTTTTCCCATAGAACTTTGCATCTTTGGTCCTCTTCTGCTGTACTGACAGCCATTTTGTGAACCCCCGAGCCGAATCTTCGCCAATTGATTATAGGAGAACGGATTGATCGGCAACTTAGCTAATTACTTATTGTGTGGATTGTATTGAAGTACATATTAAAGGGGGGTAAATGGCAGCCTGGACTGCTGCTTTAAGCGACATACTGTACCTGTTACAATGGGAAGTATCAAGTCATTATTCATCATGTTTTTCCCTTTTCTTACCTGTAAAAAAACGCCGCCAGTTAACAACCTGCATCACATGTACAAAATTCATGGACGCAACCACAAGCAGGAAAAGTTTCAATAATTACTGCACATGTACGCACATTAAATTACAATTATTTTGCAGTGAAACATAATACTCTGTTAAAGTGTCAAGGATTCAATTACTGCAATATATAGACATATTTGATACAAATGTGTGTTTCAGTGACTAAGAGTGAACACATTCACATTTAAAGAAGTGGTGATTCATGTATCAGCGCCTGTGGTGCAGCAGGGCTGTAAGACTGTGTGACAAAGCGGTTAGTCACAAACTGTGCTCCCCCGCTTTTTTTACAGTACAGTCCCAGTCTGCCCACAGTAGCTGTTCTCAGAGCATGCTCAAAAAGAACATTATGAATAGTCCCATTGTACAACCAATATGCGTCTGATATGGAAAAGCAGTGACAACAAAGAGAGAGCAAGGCGAAGTTTGATTAAATATGCCCAGGTGAGCGAGAGAGAGAGGGACCAGCTGCAGCTCTGAGATACTGTCCAGTCTGTATAAAACCTCCTATTGTGTAAGAGGAAATAAGAAGATGACAGAAGTCATGATTTATTACGGGACTCACAGTTAAACAACCCGTTCTTTACTGTGAGGCTCATTAGCAATTCTCACCCTTTAGCTTTCTCTCTCATTCCAGTTCTGCTCCCCCCTCCCCCCCCCCACCCGTCCGCCTCTTGGAAGAACAGAGGAAACAGTATACATAAAGGGCTAAAGATGCTAGTGTATGTATAAAGATTCTCTGGTGGTCTTTTTGTTGTTATAGCTCTTGTATTGCACCCAGGAATATTTAATTTATAGAAATTGTTAAAGATTCCCCGGGGTAATTTTTAAAAAATTATATATATATATATATATATAAAAAAATAGGGGCATATGTATCAGGGCAAAAGTGGAGCAATTATAGGTCAAAATAACTACAACATGTGTATTAAAGAAAAAAAGCCCCATTTAAATCAATAGGATTTGTTTCTTTGCAGAAACATCGTATGCAGTTTTTGTGCCCCATAATTGCTCCACTTTTGCCTTGATACATACAGTATGTACCATGGTTTCCTTAATTTGGCATGGACTTAAGGATGCTCCTAATGCTACTCACTTCCTTGTGTAGTGTTACAGTAGCACTTCTTGTGAGGTGAGGTGTATCATCATCATCATCATCTAAAGTCCTTGTCGATCCACTGCTGGATGAAGGCCTCCCCAATAATCTTCCAGGTACTGCGGTTGCAAACCTCTCTTCTTCATGTTTCTTCAGCTCCAAATTTCCTGATTTCATCCTCCCATCTTACTCTTGGTCATCATCTTGGTCTTTTCATTTAGCCTCGAATCCATCAGATTACCATCTTTGGACAATGATTTGTCATTTCTTCTTGCGATATGTCCCTCCCACTGTCATTTTCATGTCTTCACCCTTGTAATAATGTCACAGACTTTTTCTCTCTCTGTCTCTCTCTCTCTTGATAGAGGAGACTGTATTACACTCTAGGTAAAATATATTTGTCTGGGGAAAGAACATGTAACTCCACACTATGAAGATGTTATGCTCTACTGTATGTTTCAGGAGGGGACTCTGGAATTAGGGATAACTAAATGGTTAAAGGGTCGAGTAAGTTCACTTTGCTACAAGCATAAGTTCACTGTTAAGTTTAATAAACACACAATCCCAACAAGCTTTAACCCCAGAACCTACCACGTCATATATATAAATATTTGTATCAAAAGGAGTACTACTGAGCGTGGTCAAATGTGTACAACAAAAGACAAAAATACCCAATGCTGCATCCAATGTGACAAAATACATACAGTAGTTAAATACTTCAATGTTAGTATTCTAATGAGTACGGGTCATTTACTTAAACCCTTGGCCAAAGAGTTATAAGCCTGCAGCCACTTCACGGCATGACCAGAGTGCAGTCATGCCGTAGTGCATAACACTACCTGTGAAAATGTACCTTTGTTGTGGAGCGAGAATGTTCTTAATAGACCAGTCCTGCACAGGTACATGAAAAAAACTCGCTCCTTAAAAAATGGGGTGATTGAGCTTAAACCCAGGGAGGAGGGGCCACTAACCTCGAAAAAACTGATAACAGTTGAAAATTACAATTAATAAACACACAATCCCAGCAAGCTCTAATCCCAGAACCCACCACATCATATATATATATATATATATATGTATCAAAAGGAGTGCTACTGAGCGTGGCCAAATGTATACAACAAAAGACAAAAATACCCAATGCTACATCCAATGTGACAAAATACATAGTTAAATACTTCAAAGTTAGTATTCTCATGAGTAAGGGTCATTTAGTTAAACCCTTTTAACTAAATGACCCTTACTCATGAGAATACTAACATTGAACTATTTAACTATGTATTTTGTATTTAAGACCATTCTCCCTCCACTGCAGAGGTAAATGAGAATTTTCACAGGTAGTGTTAGAACCTGCATACTGGTCATGCCGTGAAGTGGCTGCAGGCTTATAACGCTTTGGCCAAAGGGTTTAACTAAATGACCCTTACTCATGAGAATACTAACATTGAAGTATTTAACTATATATTTTGTTACATTAGATGTAGCATGGGGTAATTTTGTCTTTCACTGTTAAGATTACCTTGTCATTCACCTCTCAATACTGTATGTAGAAGAAATTGCTTCCAACTTCATTTTATTGCAGTTCCCTCAACTGGAGAAGTTACATTTGCTGTTCCTCATTATCGTTCCCCCCCCCCCACTCCCCAAAAAATGAATTATAATGATAGTGGTTATTTGTATAAAATGTGTTTTTGGTGTAGCTTGGTTGGAGTGCCCTTTAAATTTTATTTGTATTAAAGTACATTTGCCAATCATCCTTAATATGTCTAAAAAAAATGTGGTTTTGAAACTCAAATTAATGGAACCACTGCGTGCTTTTATGCATATGACTTGATGATAACACAAATATATGCAGGAACACACCCTGGGCTGCCTGTCAGGTTGGTCTCCAAGTGAAGGGTTTAAAGAGTATTAACATCTAACATGACAATCTAAACTGTGTGACTTTTAACTGGGAATGTGCAAATAGTGCATAATAAATATGAATTAGATGAATATTGGTCATCAATTTAGGCTTAATTCATTTTTCAAAAATGTACACTCTTCTGTTCAGCTATTTTCTTCCCCTGTTGTGTTTTCTTCTTCCTTCCTTTGGATTTCTTGTTCTTTTCAACTTTCTCTCTTTCTTTTGCTCTCATCTATTTATTTATTTATTTTATTTTTTAACTTGTTTATTTTTTCTCTTTGGCAATACTGGTGTAAATGAACAACTTCTGAAATGACAAAACATTTTCTGCTCAGAGAACAGAGAATTTCTCTTATGCTATTGATGTATGCATATGGTATATTTTTAATGTAGCAGATTATCTATTCCAAAATAATATACAGTGTAACTTAATAATTTACAATAAATAAAACAGATATGCCGAGGAACAACTACAGATGGGCACTTGGCCTGGTGTTTTGGTTTTGGATTATGTTTTGGAATGTAATGTTCAGGTTGGCTCTGATTTCACATACTTGATTTTTCCCCACCTCTCCACGTTACCCCATTCCTCCTCAGGTAATAACACACACACGTCCGGTATAAGAATTATGCATCCTAGGAGGTTGCCTAGGTTGCCACATTTTGGGGGGTGACAGCAGCAGAGTAGGACGGCAGGGGGCAGCGGGAGAAGAGGACAGAGGAGGAGGATGGCGGACAGTGACGGGAGAGGAGGAGGACGACAGCAGTGGAGAAGAGCGGCAAAGGAGGAGGAAGTCAGGTGTCAGGAAAAGAGGGCTGAAGACCACGGGAGCAGAGCAGGACAGCACAGGAGGATGCCAGAGAGGAGTGCACCCCAGTGGTCTGACCCGGAAGTCATCACCGACTTAATTTGTCTGCAGCCCCTCCCCAGTCGTCCTCCTGTGCCGTCCTGCTCTCCCACCGACACACACAGTCTTTCTCATCTGCTGACCTACTCTGCTCCTGCCGTTCTCCATCCTCTTCTCCCGCTGATGTCCTCCTCTGTCCTCTTCTCCCGCTTCAACCCGCCGTCCTCTTCTGCTGCCCTGCTCCACCAAAGCCAGGTAGGTGAGAGGTGGATTAGGGTTTGATAGAGAAAGAGGAGGAGCAGGTGAGAGAGGAGATGGAGGCGGGTGAGAGAGGGGGGCTAGAGAAGAAGAAGAAGAGAAGAAGGGGGGTAAGAGAAGAAGAGGCGAAGGAGGGGGTGAGAGCAGAAGAGGAGAAGGAGGGGGTGAGAGAGGAGGTGGGTGGTAAGAAAGAAAGTGGAGAAGGATGGGATGAGAGAAGAGGAGAAGGAGGAGGTGAGAGAGAAAGAGGAGGGTGAAAGAGGAGGGGGTGAGAGGAAGAGAAGGAGGAGGGTGAGAATAGAAGGAGGGGATGATAGGAAGAGGAGAAGGAGGGGGTTATTGAGTTGGGGGGTGGGGTGATTGAGGAAGGGGGCGAGAGAGGAGTAGTGGGAGGGGTGAGACGGGAGGGGGTTTAGAGTGAATGGAGCTATAATAACATTTTAAAAAGCGCAGGGCTGGAGGTTCGTCTAGAGTGCCAAATACCCTTGCACCGACCCTGCATTCACATCTTAATATATACAATCGAAAGGTTAGTGCTATCTGCGGTGAATCTGATTGGTCCTCAGCCTCTGGCCAATCAGATTGGTGGGTCTGACGTCCCCCAACTGCCACTCTCTTTCCCCTCGGCCACACACACACACACACTCTCCCATACACACACTCACTCATATACACACTCATACACTCACACACTCACTTTCCCATACACATACTCACTCACACTCACTCACACACACTCACTCATACACACTCCCTCCCCCTCTCTCTCCCTCTCTCATACACATACAGTCTCACATACACAAACTGGAGCAGAGTGAGCAGAGTCAGCCGAGACCGGCACTCACCCCCTTCCCTCCCCTCCCCTCATCTCCCGTCCGGCGCGGACAACGGGGGAGGGGGGAGTGCCGGACAACACCCGGGGGAGAGCGCCGGACAATCGAGGTAGGGCGCTGAGAGCAACGGACAACCGGGGGAGGGGGGAGAGCACCGGACAACCAGGGGAGAAGGGGGGGGGGGACCGCCGGACAACCAGGGGAGGAGGGGGGAGCGCTGGAGCGCCGCGAGGGAGCACACCCATCCCCCCCCCCACACAGGGCGGGCAGACCCGGGCAGCCATTAGGACAGTCACACATAGATAGACAGGACAGACACACATAGACAGACACATAGATAGATAGGACAGTCACACATAACTTACAGCAGGAGCTGAGAAGTAATGGCTGCTTCTCCTCCTGTGCGGATCGGGAGCACGCTTCATTGGAACGCATATGAATATTCATATGCGTTCCAATGAATGAGGAAACTGACAGAACCTGTCAGCAAATACAGAATTAAATCAGGCTACACTAATTAATCTTCATTTTAAATCACAGGTAAACGGATTGATCAGCAGCTTTGATACTCCGTAAGGCAAGTTAGGATTACATTGATGAATATATTGAAGTAAAAAAAACACTTTAAAAAAAAATTAAATCGCCAGCAAGGACTGCTGCTTTAAGACTTTTTATCAAGATTGAGAGAGATACAGATGTAGAAGGACTTGCTTGGTAGTGTCTGCGTGATCGCACTGCGGGGAGTCCATGCTTCCAGATCGGACCTAGCGTTAATCCGGCCGGCCCACGATCGCGGGACTGTGAGCAGACGTCGGACCACGAGTGGCCGCAGCAACACAAACAGTAAGTCTTGCTACATCTGTATTGGGGGATAGTCTAGTAGCTGCAAATTCGTCCTTCTCAAACCACGTGGTTTGATGGTTGTAAGTAGCGGAACAATATTTCACAACTAGCCGCGTTCTGTATCAAAAATCACATCATTTACGTTGCGTCTATTAAAATTGACATTCCATGCAGTCAAAGAGACAATTCGCGCAGATTACCCTGTGTTTTGATTTGAAGTGGAATTAACATTCATTTCAATATTGGAAAGAACATGATTGAAACAAATATTTCTGAAAATTACTTTAGTTTGTATTAAATTTGAAGAAGAAAAAAAAAAGGTAATTAAAAAAATATTCCACAATATAAAGTGTTATAGGGATAACAAATATGTCCATAATATCTAAATCATATTGCGTCATAAAATGTGTAAAAAAAATTATCAACATGACAAACAAACAAAATGAAATAGGTCATGGAAGTAATGCGTTATTTGCACCCCATAGTCCCACAACATGACATTACATTTTAAGAAAGTGCTTCCTTTACTAATAATATTAAATAATAACTTGTTAACAATATGACATGAAATAGCAATACTTTTCTATTTACATGCAAACTGTGATGTACAAAGACGGAGGTTGTACTGTCCCGGCCAGCTTTATTCTAAAGCTTGCCGTGTGTATCGCGGGCAGACAGCGGGGCTTTTCTCCGTTTAAAACGGAGTTTCCCGCGCGGCGGCCGCTTCAATAGATCAGCGCTAATGGCGCTTACTATTGAAAGCGCCCGAGGCGCGGGAAACCGGCCGAAGATAGCCGCGCGCCGCCCGCAGCAGTTTTTAAACTGCGGCGGCTGCTGCTTTAGTTTTAAACCGGCCGCCACTGTAGCTTCTTCATAGGTAATATGCAACCTGCAATATATAATAACTATATATATGTAGCCCTGTGTAATTTTGGGGTTACATGCCTCTCTCATCTGTGCAATCATCCCTGTTAAAAGGGCAGGTTTGCCAGGAGTAATCATGAGGTTTGCCCTCATCCCCTGTGATGTGTATTGTGTAGTGAAGGAAGTGACATCATGCTCTGTGTCCACTTGCAGTGTCACAGGGGTGGTGCCTACTGGAGCTATATAGTATGCATCACTTCCTGAATTTAGTGTGTTGAAGTAGAATGTGTGTGAGTGTCTCATCCCACTTGGATGAGACTGTCTGACCCAACACAGTACCAGGGCTCAGGTAAGGATTGTGGCCCTCCCTTAGGGGAGAAGTGGGCAGACTATTCCTCTTACTCTATTAGAGAGTAAGGGAAGACAAGCAAGGACAGCTTCTAGGGTCCTGACTAGGAGTGGTGTCCAGGGACTTCCTTGAGGTGGGCAACCTTTATGATGAGCGGTTAGAGACCGGCCGCAATGATGGGCAGTCTGCCAGTCAAGATGACAATAAAGAATGTCCAATTTGAAAGAACCTTCTTGCCTGAGAGTGGAGTCATTCAGGTGAAGCTACACCCAGAGGTTCCCTTTCAGAGACTCCTCATTGCTGTCGTGGGGACCTGGAAGAGATGGAGGTGCGGTACCAGGAGTGAGTAGTTCTCAGCATTACCTCACGAGCCAGTCCTGATGTACTTCCCCATATCACCGCGGAAGACTCAGGAGTTCTGTAAGCCAGCAGGTGCACCACACTATAGTACATGTAACATGGGGCAGTTTCCTCACGTAAGGGGCCAATATGAGATTGGGGGGGGGTACCGTTACATATACATGTATGTTCCATATTTTGGCAAATAATATAGCTCAATATATGTTTTGATAACATTCTTAGCTATAGAAGTATGAAAGACCCCTAAAAATTGCATTATTCAATGAGACACTTTCCAATGATGTCCATTACTGCTCCATAATGCCCATGTATTCATATTTTTGAAATAAAAAGTAGCTCGTAAAATGTGGGGTTAAACAGGCAGCTTTTTGGGCCATGTGCCTTTGAATCAGGCCACAGACCATTTAACGAGGCATATCATGTGGTCCAGGAAGTTCATATGAATGTACTGTATGTGTGTAAAATAATAATCACCTATATAGGGGTTAAAAAAAATGTATATCATGAGTTAACCACTAGCCAGTACTGTAGAATGGCAGAAATTACCATAGAATAGTTAATTAGGCCTATTAATTAAGTAAGTGCATGCTCATCAGATCTGAAACAGAATGTGCATCTATTGAGGCTATTTCGCATACCTTGAGGTGGTTTAGCCTTTTTCAGTGAACGGAGCTACTAGAATTCCAGAGCATTGGCAAAACTTGCGAGTTTGAGCCATTTTTGTCATACCGCTTGGATTTGCAGGGTCACAATGACACCACCTCTAAAACAAAGCCTTTCTCGCACAGTTTGACATTCAAGAAGGACTTTCAGAATACCGTAACGTGTATATCCGAGACAAAAGGGCTTCCTGTGCATGGATATGAACTTCTCGAAGCTATTAGAATATCAGAGAGTGAGAGAGACAGACGGACAGCATGGGCACAAAAGTAACATTTTTGAAAAAAGTGTTTTTCCATAATGTTTTACACATCCAAAATCCAATGCTCTGTACTGCACTGAAAGCTTGGCCTCTTGCTGACTTTTGAAGACCGAACTTGGATTATCCTGCATTACAGGACCTTTAAGCACTGGTGGGGTAAAAGCAATATACTTGTAGTTTGAAGTAGCCATAATCTTGTCAGCACCGCAAGGCCTAAATCAGGGGTTCCCAATCGTTAATAAACTGGGTCAACCCAACAGAAATGGTGTTTCCCCCCAGTTCTGTATTCAGCACACACAGCAAGATGACTACGATTTGGGGATTATGCTCTCGCAAAATGTATTTAAAAACAATAAGATTCCAGATAGAATACAATTGATATTGATACAGGGAAATTGCCTTCTTTCTATTTGCCACTCTCTATCACTCTACAGTATATGATCTCATCTCTTTATTTTTGTCACACTACAACAGGAGTGGCCAATTCCAGTATTCACGGGCCACCTACAGGTCAGGTTTTAAGGATATTTCTGCTTCAACACAGGTGGTCACTGATTAAGCCACCTGTGCAGGGATATCCTTAAAGTCTAACCTGAAGCATGGACCCCCACAGCGCTAATCAACCCAGGCGTCAATCAATGCTGTCCCCATGACCACAGACTTTTTCTTGTTTGTCCTCGGTGCCGGGGACAGTAGATCTAGCTGCTACTGTATAATGGAGTATAGCCATGGCTGGTCCAGCTATCTTTCTGCCCCTCCTGTCAAGTAAGTCCCTGTAGCTACAGGCAGTGACATGCTATCCTGTGGGGTTTACCCCCCTCACGGAGCCTCCCTAAGTGGCAAGAGAGGTGGTGTCATGGGGTCTGTGTTGCAGTTCTTGTCCAATTCTGGTGCAGACCCTGTGCCCTCCCCTTTTGCATTAGGGAGGGGAGGACATTCCAAATTATAGGAGTCAGTTCCCCTCCATCCCTCCTAGGGATAGGAGGTGCAAGTTCTCCTCCATCCCTCCTGGGGAGAGGAGCGTGTGTCAAGTTCTCCTCCACCCTCCTGGGGCTGGGAGAGCAAGATCTGTGCATGGCACAAGGCCTCAACCATTAACTGCTGGCCAGCACCATCCAGGGATCTGAGGCCCCTACTCTACTATATGCAACGCTGTATACCATCTGCAGTGGTTGCTACAAATAAAGACCTCATGTATATACCCCTGGCTGAGTTGCAGTCTATTAGCCAGAGGTATTGGAGAGAAAGAACTGTCATAGTAGGGACTGCCTGCAGCCATGTTGTAGCCTGCCGTGCCTGGAGGTGCTGTATCACCATGGAAAGAACATAAGGATCACCGTAAGCCTGTCCTGGTCCCCACCCATCGCGGACTCTCAGCTCTCCTGGACCCTCACAGGTATGCATGCACCAAGACATCAGTTGTAGCAGCAATATATTTCCAGAGAGGGTGGGAAACAGGGTTACAGGGGCTATGACACAAACAGTTTCTTTTTAACTCTTCTGAAAACAAGCTATATGCTAATTTGTGTTGTCATACAAAGAGCTGCTTTATAATGATGCACATCAGTGAAAAAACATTTTCTGTTATAGGCAGAATAAGCTTTGCTGCATAGAAACAGAGAGAATCATTAACTATAACTATACAATGCAACATGTTAATTCTTCGCTCCTAAATTTAAATTGCTGCTTTGATATAATAGAATTTCTCAAAATCGTATAGCCAGCAGTTCTATGGACCAAATTCAATGTAAATCTAACACAAAATATTTCAATACACCCCCAACTTTTAACTCCGAGCCTGTGAGTAATGAAACAGATGGTCTCAAAGAACAGATCCTAACTTCCTTTCGTCTATTAGATCTTGTCACAGCAGAACATTGCTGTAGAAGGAGATGTAACGTAAAGGCCCAGCCTTGATTTTTCTTAACATAAGAATCTCTGGAAGGGACGCATAGAATATAATTAACTGCAGCCCTGCATTTGTGATCCTTTCTTTTGGGTGACAGTAATGGCTCATTAAAATAAAGAGTAACAGCTACACACAGTGTTTTCGCATTATTGCAATGCAAAGGTTTAGTGGCAGCGAGCGTGTCATTACTGGCTTGATGGAACGTGGCAAAAACCTAATAATTATCCACTTCTTTCAGCTTGTTTTAAACAAAACAGAAAGAAAAAAAATGAGGGGGAGATTGCATTTATGTCTTTAGAGCGGAGAGAGGGAGAGACAGGGAGAGAGAGGAAAAAAAGAGCAGAGCAAGAAAAAAAAGAGAGCAGACATAGATTAGAATAAGGTAGGGCCCTAATTTGGCTGGTGTTTGTATATACAGTATATATTTATTTATATAGCACCCACAATGTACAGCTCAACCCCGTTATAACGCGATCCGTTACAACGCAAATCCTCTTATAACGCGATGCAAGCGTGGCTCCCAAATTTTCGTATTTATGAATACTATACAACACGATTATTGGTATCTTAAATACTTAATTGTACAATGCATACAATTGTACATTAGTTCTAACGCGATCTGCTAATAACGCGATGTGATTCTTTGGACCCCAAGCACAGCGTTATAAGGGGATTGAGCTGTACACAACACTTTACAAAAGGACAATACAATACAGAGAATTATAATACAACTAACTGCACCCTGCATAACATACGCCGATCCAGCAGATCTTAAAGGTTATTAATCATTATTCTTTGTTTTCACCCCTTCCCTTAATGCCTTGCTGTCTCTTGTCCCCTCTTCCCCGCCTCACTCTCTCCTCCATCATGCACGGCTACTCTTTGCACTCTCCTCCCCTCTCTTTTCACTGTGTGGGCCTCATGCTATAAGCAGTGATAAGCCCTTATCGAAAACTGGATTTCCCAAAACAAACTGTTTTTAAACACTGACAAGACTGTAACAATGGTGTTTGGGACCAAGACTAAATTTTTAAAGCTTCCAGCGACTGAGCTCCAGATGAGAACCAACACTAACACCACCCTAACTCCTGTTACTAGTTTTAAATACCTGGTTTGACTCACACTTAACATTCGGGATGCACATTGATACCCTGACAACCAAGACCTATGGCAAACTAGGGGTACTTTACAGGAACAAAACTTCCCTAAGTCTCCTGGTCAGAAAACGTATCGCACACCAGATGCTAATGCCAATTATTGACTATGGAGATATAGTATATGGCTCGGCACCTCAAACCCACCTTAGCAAACTTAACACCCTCTACAACTCAATTTGTCGTTTTGTTCTCCAATGCAACTATAACACACATCACTGCGAAATGCTCAAAGAACTATATTGGTCATCACTAGAGTCTAGGCGCAAAGTTCACCTTTCCTGTCTTGCCTTCAAATTCTTTATGGGCAAGCTACCCAGCTACCTGAACAAGCTCCTTACCCCTACCACATGCAGCACCTATCACCTGAGATCAGACTCCAAAAGACTGTTCATGGTCCCAAGGCTCAACAAAGTATCCGGCCGCTCCTCCTTCTCTTACCGTGCACCCCAAAACTGGAACAACCTACCAGAGACTCTTACAACCACCACCAGTCTAAGTTCATTCAAATCTAAGGCTGTCACACATTTTAATCTGGTCTGTAACTGTTTCATACGCCCATAATATAAATTATCTTTAACTGTGCATGCAATGTCTTGTATATAATGTATACCCTGCTCATTATGCAACTGTATTTGTAAACATGTATCATTTGTCTTAACTCTGTGCCCAGGACATACTTGAAAACGAGAGGTAACTCTCAATGTACTACTTCCTGGTAAAATATTTTATAAATAAATAAATAAATTATAAGTAAATAGCTTATCACCAAAAAAGCCAGAAAAGAAAACGCGCAGTGGTAATTTTGGTTTCTGGGGGTTTAGGTGCTTGTTTTATCTGTTTTATTCTTGTGTATTTATGACACCAATGATTTTGTATTAGTGTGACCATTGACTGCTATAGTAGCTTATCATGCCCATATTATATGTGTATGATGTACTACTATGCCACTCAATGGGTACAGGGTGGGTATAGTGAGTCCAGGGTGGGTGGTTAGGCCTCCCAAGTGGGTAGTGGGGGAGGGTGGTTTAATCCCTTAATTACTATAGAGGTTATTAACCACTAGGGTGATTAAGGGGTTAAGGGGCATTAGATGGTATTTTTTTATGTATTGTTGCTGGTATCGGAGGACATAGCCCTGCAGTATGCTGATGAGTAGGCCCATCATTTTGGCAGGTGTAAGTAGAACGGTTTTTATTTACTTTATTTATGCTGGCTGGCTAATGTTGTTTTTAATAATGGGCAAATTATCTATTATCCATATCTGTATAATAGTTATTTTGCACATTACTGTACTGTATGTGTTTGGTGTGGGGGTGGAGGTGTATTTATTGAAATGTAGGCCATGTTTTTGTTTTTTTAAATACAGGAATGGTACCGCAGGCTAGCCGGGACCTACGGGGACCACCCGAGGACCACAGACGCCCATGGGGACAACCTGAGGACCCCTGGACGCCCACGGGGACAACATGAGGACACCTGCGGAGATCACCTGGGGACCCCTGTGGGGCCCCAGACACCAGCTGGGACCACCTGAGGGCCCACAGACACCCGTAGGATCACCCGAGGGCCCACAGACACCCACGAGGATGACCCGGGGACCCCCAGACACCAGCAGGGCCCACGGACACCCGCAAGGACTACGTGGAGGGCCACGGAGCCTAGTGGGGACCACTCGAGGGCCCCCAGACACCCTGTGGAGTCTGCGACAGCTGTGGGGACCACCCGGGGACCCCCACCTGCCTGTGGTATTAATCCTGTGTGTAAATAAATAAATAATGGTTTTATGTGGGGGCACAGGGGGTGGGTTGTGTATTGGTTTTTACTACATATTTTAATTTCAATTTTATTACTAGTGTAGATGAGGAAGGGGTCTCAGGAGTAGAACCGCATTGATTTTAGGTCCGGGGTCCCCCTGCTTCCCGATATACAGGCTCCGTTATAGGGTGCCGGTATCTCCTATGCATGTAAATGCCCCGCGTATGTGACTGGGACATTTCAATGCATAGCAGATAATGGCAGCCCAAAACGGGGCCTGTATCTCGGGAAGAAGTGGGTTCCCGGACCTGAAAGCAATGCGGTTCTTCTCCGGAGACCCCCTCCTACTACACTAGTAATAACATTTGAATTCAAATATTTTTATTTCTGGCGAGATTTGCGCAGAGAGAGGTGTCTCTCTCTCTGCAGCAGAATCAACTCGCCGGGTGAGCCCTTTCCGAAGGGCAGATCATCTCGGTGCCGGATACTCATCATTTGTTGAAATGTTGCTATCACTGGTATTCAGGGATTTCTGTGTACCGTGATAGCAACGCTGTCAAAAATGGCGATTTAAAAACGCAGGCGATTTTTTTTTTATCGGTATTTACTGCATGAGGCCCTCTGTCTTACTATGTCTGCTTCTCTCTGTGCATACTACACTCCTTCTCAGGGCTGCCAACAGATTTCCTGGATCCCAGTACTAGAGTTTCGACAGGGCCCCCTGGTGTCAGCAGTCTTGCGAGCCCCCCCACCCCCATTTCACACCTCCTCACGAGCCCCCTCCTCTATTTCCATCCATCCCCCTATGTATTTCTCTCCCCCTGTCTCACTCTTACCCCCTCTTCCTCACACACTCTCTCCCCCTTCACCCCTCTCTCTTCCTCCCTCCCTCTCTTACACCCCTTCTCTCCTCACTCTCCCCCCCCTCCATCAATTACCCACCACTCACCCAATCCAGCTCCCTCAATCCCCCCTCCTCACATTCATTCCCTCCCTGCCCCCCTTGGCTTCACACACAATTCCCCCCATAATAATTACCCCCCCCCCCAAAAAAAATATACATACAACCCACACAAATACAAAAAATTCCACCCCCAAAATACATACAAACCCCAACCCCGCAAACACATACAAACCCCCATACCCCAAAAATACATACATACAAACCTCCCCCACCCCACAAATACATACAACCCACCCACCCCCCAAATAAATACAAACCCTACCCCCCAAATACATACAAAACACGCATTTACCTTGGGATCGTCATGGGCCTCTGGTGCCCTGACTCTCCCACAATTGCTGCAAGCCTTGACCAGGCTGTTCGGGCCGGCCTATTTCCCTCACACTCCCGCTCCAGGCCTCTCTCTCATGCCGGTGCGTGCAACAACGTCAGAGAGAGGCTCGGCGGCTTGTCCTCTCATTGTCGCCGGGCCCCGGCTCTCTCCAGTTGTGTGCCTCCATCACTGTCCCGTGCTGAGCCTTTATCTCATGCCGGTAAGTGCAAGAAGCTGGGCCCAACTTCCAGCATGCACCAGCATCAGAGATAGTCCCTGTGGGGGCCCAACTTCAAGTGCCAGCCAGGCCCCCCGCAGCCACTGGAACTGGGACACTTGTCCTGGCTTTCCCCCTTTTCAGCGGCCCTGCTCCCTCCTTTCCTACTCATCTCACTGTCTTCTCTCCTTGCTGTCTCCTTTCCTCCTCCAACTCACCTTTCTGTCTCTCCTCCCCTCTTTGAACACCCTCCAGCCATATGAGTACACTGCTCTCCAGTCCCTCCACATCATCATAAATCTGTCTCTTCCTCTCCTTGCTATCTCTCTCTGTCTTTGTAAGGATTCTGCTCGATGCATGCCGGGTTTTGCTACAAGTTCAGGTTTTCCAGGTTGCCTATCCTTTCTGCTCAATTTGCCGCTTGCTATATAAGGCTGCACTTCCTGGTGGGAGTCGCCAAGCAAGGTTCTAATGTTTGCCTTTCCTGTTGTCTACACTGTTATGCTTTACCCTTTTGTCTGTTTGGATTTCCCTGTTGCTGACCCTGGACAGTGACCCCGACCTGACTGCTTTCTACCTGCCCTGACCTCTGACCGTTTAGTGGAATTTTCACCACTGCCGCAAGCCCTGACCTCCTGCCTGCTTACCTCTGACGGATACTCTAACAGGACTCTGTCCCTGGGCTCTGGTCAGTTATTCTGCATCCCTACCTGAGCCCTGCGGGCTGCTTCCATATGTATATGTAACCCTTCTTGCCTGGCTCTTAAGGAGTTTACATTGAGTTTAACTACAGTAGCGGCAGCTTTTATTTGAACACTTCCCGCACGGCAGAATGTGTGCGGGAAGCGTGGAGACGCGGCTTGTTGCGGCACACTGTGACGTCACAGTCACATGCGTGCCTGGCTTCCCCGGCTTCCCTGGCTTCCCCGGGCTTCCCCGACACCCCTGGAGTTTAAAGTGAGGTAAGCGGGGGTCCGGGGAAGCAGAGGGGCAGAGCAGGAGCCGGGTTTGGGGTCGGGAAGGGAGGCTAAAATGCGCCCGAAGTGGAGGGGGTGTGTGTAGGAAACGTGGCGGCGCGCGGTCTTGACTGGCGGCAGCCGGAGTAGATCCCGGCATGCCGCCGGTATTTGTTCAAATAAAAGCTGCCGCTATTGTATAAACATGGCAATTCTCAGTCTCTCATGCCTGTTAAGGGTGCTGGGTCAGTGCAGGCTGGGAATGAGAACAATCTGGGGCCATTACTGTAGGCGCTGACTAAATAGGGAATGTTCCTTAACTGAAAATAATAAACAGGTCAGTCTTAAAATACACTTACACATATTTACAGGACTCATGGGGAGGACAATCCGCTAGAACTCCAAGGAACCTGCATCAAAAACATTTGGTGGAGCTGTAAATACCCTTAAATCTCCCTCTGGTGACATCACTGGTCACAAGACATGTGCAATCACCATCTCCATATATATATATCCACATGCTCTGAGGTTATGTAAGACCAGCTGTACCTATTAGAAAATAAAGTTTTTGGGGCCTATGCACTGAGCAGCGATAAGCCACTTATCGTCGCCTTAACACCAACAAAGCCGATTCAGTAAGCCCTGATAAGTCGGCGATAAGAGACGTTTTCGGCAAAAAAAAATTGCAGAGAAAAAAATAAATCGCCAAACACGCGGCGATAAGTCACTTATCGCCAGCTTTTCAAACTTGTGCTATTTTCGAAGCCCCAATTAGCTTATTGAGGCTAATCGCCGCTCTAGAATTGAGATTCTCTCAAAATCGTCCCGCCAGGAAAAGTTGGCAAGAAGGTGGTGAGAAGCTGCCGATAAGCGGTGAGACGGGACTTAGAAAAAAAAATGCATTTCTTCTGCATCGGAATGATGCCAGGAGTCTCCGGAGCTGATGCCCATTAATTTCAGCACTGGATACTACCGGCATGAATCCCATGCAATAAAAATGCTTTACAGTAACCGCAACTAAGGCATTGAAGGGGTTAAGGAACAACAGCAGCTTTATTGGGGGCAGAGTGGGTGAGTAAAGCGGGTACTTGGCCCATCATTAACCCCCTCTGCCCCCAATAAACCTTAAAATATGTACTAAACACCAATACACAACCCACCCACCCCTTGTGCCCCCATATAAAACCAGATTTTATATTTTTATACACAGGATTGATACCAGAAGCCAGTGGGGGACCCCGGGTGGTCCCCGGGTGGTCCCCGGCAGAATTCCATGGGCCTCCAGGTGGTCCCCGGGGGTATTTGGGGCCCTTAGGTGGTCCACACAGGTGTCTGGGGGTCCTCAGGTGGTCCCCGCGGGTGTGATAATGTCACATCCTTTTGAACTAAAGTAAAGTATCACATGATACAGCAACCAATGGGATTGTTTTCAATCCCATTGGCTCTAATACCATGTGATATGGCCATGTGGTTTGAAGGATGTGACGTACCTCCCTTGGAGATGCGTCACATCCTTCACAAAAAAAAAAAAAAAGAGGTGGGAACATGATACAGCATCCAATCAGATTGGAGCTGTACCATCTGACCTAACAATCTGACGTCACAGCCCATATTTAAGGCCTTGACGCCTCATTTTAGCTCAAGAAGCTGACATGACAACAAAGTGTTGTGGATTTAACATGGGGCTTTGTGGATTGACAGATAAAGAAAGAAGATTACAGAAAATAAAGAAATAATGAAAGATGAAGAAAGAAGGTGTACTGACTGATCTGTGTGGTTGATTTGAAGAGCTGGTTGGTTAAAGTGTGTGCAGTTAGAACCAGAAGGAAAGGGAAGAACTGGGTATACTAGCAGGGGTGGCTGTTTTTTGGGAGTGTGCAGTGGGTTAATCTATTTTTAAAGTGTGCTGAAATTTGAAGCCTGTAACTTTTTCCCCCCTTTCTCCTGCCTGAGGCAGAGTGGGTGTGGTTGGTTAATTGGCTGGCCTAACACACCTGCAGTTGGTGGGGTTAGTTAATTGATAACCTTTTTTTTAAAAAGAGGCTTCTAACGAATCCTGAGCTTGCGTGTACTGACTGATCTGTGTGATTGATTGGAAGTGCTGGTTGGTTAAAGTGTGTGCAGTTAGAACCAGAAGCAGTTTCAACAAGGAAGCAGTTAAACAAGGTATAGTTATTGAAGTACAGTTTACTGTTAGTACTTCTGAACTTCATAGTTGCTAGAATGAGCAGGATTGAAAATGCCACTCAATGCACATCTTGCCACATGTATGTGCACTTGGAGCAGCTGTTCCAAGGAGCATACCGCTGTGAAAAGTGTGAGCGGGTGGTCTCTTTAGAGTCAGAGATTGCTGATCTGAAGAGGCAATTTGCAATATTGAGGGACATTGACAATCTTGAAAGGGAATTAGAGCTCACTGAGCAGGCCCTTGCTTCGACTAGTGGTGCAGATGGTGGCGCTGTTAGTGAGGAGCAGGTAGGTAGCTTGGTTGCCGTTAGTGAGGAGCAGGTAGGTAGCTGGGTGACAGTTAGAAGGGGAAGCAGGGGCTTTAGGGAGAGGCAGGTTGTTTCTGAGCTGATACATCCCAATAGATTTGCCATGTTGAGTGAAGATATTGAGAATGTTGGGGCAGAAATGGCAAAGCTGGGGGAGACTAATTCCTCTAGCAGCCAGGGGAATAGTTCCTCCAGCACAGTGGGGACTCAGGATGCTCAGATACAAAGAAAGATTGTGGTGGTAGGGGACTCCATTATTAGGAAGGTAGATAGGGCAATCTGTTGCCAGGATCGCATGTACCGAACAGTTTGTTGTCTCCCGGGTGCTCGGGTTTGGCACATTGCGGATCGGGTAGACAGATTCTTGGGGGGGGGCTGGGATTGACCCGGCGGTCTTGGTACATGTTGGCACCAATGACAAAGTTAGAGACAGATGGAGGGTCCTAAAAAATGATTACAGGGATCTAGGCCAAAAGCTTAAGGCAAGGACCTCCAAGGTAGTATTTTCAGAAAAACTACCAGTGCCATGCGCTACCGCAGAGAGACAGTCAGAGATCAGGGAGGTTAATGCATGACTAAGAAAGTGGTGCAGGAAGGAGTGGTTTGGGTTTTTACAGCACTGGGACTCTTTTTCTGAGAGGTGCCATCTGTATTCTAGCAACGGATTGCACCTCAATGAAGAGGGATCTTCTGTGCTAGGGGGGAGAATGCTAAAAAGGTTGGAGGAGATTTTAAACTAGGATGGAGGGGGGAGGGGAATGAAACAGATAATGAACTAAATGGAATAGATGAGGATACAAGGTGGTATGGAGGTAGAATGAGGGCAAGTGCAAGTTTGACGAGCCGTGAGAAACCCATAGTAAATACAGATAATACTAGAAAACTTCTAAAGACTAAACCAAGTGGGAGCAGAAAGGAAGGAGCAGATAAGATAATAGTACAGGCTGAAAAAAAAGTTAAATGCATGCTTGCTAATGCAAGAAGCCTGACAGATAAAATGGGGGAGCTTGAATTAATAGCTGCAAGGGAGCAGTATGATATCATAGGCATTACTTAAACATGGTGGGATGAAACTCATGACTGCACAGTTAATTTAGAGGGTTATTCTCTTTTTCGGAAGGATCGAACAAATAGAAGGGGAGGTGGAGAATGTTTATATGTTAAACCGGATCTAAAACCTATTATAAGGGATGAAGCCTATGAAGGGAATGATGAAAATGTAGAGACTTTGTGGATAGAAATTAGCAGTGGAGGTAAAAGTATAAAGAAAATATTTGTGGGAATATGCTATAAACCACCAAATATCTGTGAGATTGAGGAAGCTAAAATACTTTTGCAAATGGAGAAGGCATCAAAACTGGGTCATGTTTGCATAATGGGGGATTTTAATTATCCAGACATAGACTGGGGCAATGAGATTAGCGTTACAACAAAAGGGAACAGGATTTTGGGGGTGCTTAAAGACAATTATATGATCCAAATTATTGAGGAACCAACCAGGAGAGGGGCAGTTCTGGATTTGGTCATATCAAACAATGTAGAAGTACTGTAATAACAAATATTCAAGTCCTGGAACATTTGGGTAACAGTGATCATAACATGGTCTCATTTGAAATAAATGATCAAAAAAACAGATTACTTGGGTTCAACAAAGACCTTCAACTTTGGAAAGGCAGATTTTAATAAACTGAGGTCTAATCTAGTAGTAATAGAATGGGATGATGTTTTTGCAGGGAAAAATGTAGAAGATAAATGGGCAGTCTTTAAAACATTGTTAGAAAAGCACACTTATCAGTGTATACCCTTGGGTAATAAGTATAAAAGAAATAAGTCAAAACCAATGTGGCTAAATAAACAGGTGAGGAAATGGACAAGAAGAGGAAGGCATTTAGATTCTTTAAGTCAGAAGGGACAGAGACATCGTATCAGAATTATAAGGAATGTAACAAAAATTGCAAAAGTGCAATCAAATTAGAAAAAATGGATAATGAAAAAGATTGCTATAGAAAGTAAGGTCAACCCAAAAAAGTTATTTAAGTACCATAATAACAAAAAAATGAGAAAAGAAAATATAGGACCCTTTCAGTGTGAGATGGGTAGGCAGATTATTGGAGAAAAGGAAGAAGCAGAGGTATTAAACAAATTCTTTGCCTCTGTGTTTACCAGGGAAGAATCAAGTTCAATAGTAGTGCCGCAGGAGGAAGCCACAACCTCCATATTAATGAACAATTGGTTAACTGAGGAAGAAGTTCATAAGCGACTTGAAAAAATTAAAGTTACTAATGCACCTGGCCCCGATGGCATACATCCAAGAGTTCTCAAGGAGTTAAGCTCAGTAATAGCAAAACCATTATATTTAATATTCAAGGACTCCATTTCCACAGGCTCAGTACCACAAGATTGGCGTAAAGCAGATGTGGTGCCTATATTTAAAAAGGGAGCTAGATAACAACCGGGAAATTACAGACCTGTAAGCCTGACTTCAATAGTAGGGAAACTACTTGAAGGTTTAATACGGGATAATATTCAGGAATACCTTATGGAAAACAAAATTATTAGTAATAGTCAGCATGGATTTATGAAGGATAGATCTTGCCAAACTAACTTTATTTGTTTCTTTGAGGAGGTAAGTAGGAATTTAGACCAGGGTAATGCCGTTGATGTGGTTTACTTAGATTTTGCATAGGCTTTTGATACGGTTTCACACAAGAGGTTGGTGTACAAAATAAAGAAAATTGGACTCAGTAATAATATATGCACCTGGATTGAAAACTGGTTAAAGGACAGACAACAGAAGGTTGTCATAAATGGAACTTTTTCAGGTTGGGCTAAAGTCGTGAGTGGAGTACCTCAGGGATCGGTACTGGGACCCCTGCTTTTTAACTTGTTTATTAATGACCTTGAGGTTGGGATCGAGAGCAAAGTCTCCATCTTTGCTGATGATACTAAATTGTGTAAGGTAATAGAATCAGAGCAGGATGTAATTTCTCTTCAGAAGGACTTGGAGAGACTGGAAATGTGGGCAGGTAAATGGCAGATGAGGTTTAATACAGATAAATATAAGGTTATGCATTTGGGATGCAAGAATGAAAAGGCGACTTACAAATTAAATGGAGATATATTGGGGGAATCCTTGATGGAGAAGGATTTAGGAGTGCTTGTAGACAGCAGGCTTAGCAATAGTGCCCAATGTCATGCAGTAGCTGCAAAGGCAAACAAGATCTTATCTTGCATCAAACGGGCAATGGATGGAAGGGAAGTAAACATAATTATGCCCCTTTAGAAAGCATTAGTAAGACCACACCTTGAATATGGAGTACAATTTTGGGCACCAATCCTAAGAAAATACATTATGGAACTAGAGAGAGTGCAGAGAAGAGCCACCAAATTAATAAAGGGGATGGACATTCTAACTTATGAGGAGAGGCTAGCTAAATTAGATTTATTTACATTAGAAAAGAGGCGTCTAAGAGGGGATATGATAACTATATACAAATATATTCAGGGACAATACAAGGAGCTTTAAAAATAACTATTCATCCCACGGGCAGTACAAATGACTCGGGCCATCCCTTAAGGTTGGAGGAAAGGAAATTTCACCAGCAACAAAGGAAAGGGTTCTTTACAGTAAGGGCAGTTAAAATGTGGAATTCATTACCCATGGAGACTGTGATGGCAGATGCAATAGATTTGTTCAAAAAAAGGTTGGACATCTTTTTAGATGGGAAAGGTATACAGGGATATACCAAATAAGTATACATGGGAAGGATGTTGATCCAGGGATTAATCCGATTGCCAATTCTTGAAGTCAGGAAATAATTAATTAAGTATAGATATAATGATAAAGTATCTGTTGTCTAAATTTAGCATAGGTTGAACTTGATGGACCTACGTCTTTTTTCAACCTCATCTACTATGTAACTATGTGATACAAGATAAAAAGAAAAATGTTGTTACCTGTTCTGGATCTTCAAGGTAGATGGTGTTGGATTGACTTTGATGACGTCACTGTACGAGAGCTTCCTGATACCCCTGATTCAGGTGTATGTTATTTTTTTTAACAGGTTTTTTTTATTGTATTTGTTTTTTTTTTTAGTGTTTTTCGTTGCCCATTGACTGCTAATGTATTAATCTGTGCCCTTTTAGGATACAGATAAATACAGTGATAGCTGTTTAGATTAAATAGTTTGTAAATTGGGTGGCTTGTTTTTCTTTATTTTTTCAATTGAGTGTTTTTAATTATTTTTTTTGTTGGCTCCTTCTTTGAATTGATGTGTTGGCTAGTGGTTTTAATAATGAATTGCTTTGCTGGTTACGGGTTCAAATTATTTAATTGTTTTGTTGGTTAGTGCTTTTATTACTTGAATTTGTTGGCTAGTGCTATTATTTATTGAATTGTGGTGTTGAGGTGCTTGTGTATGTTTTATTATTGTGTATTAGGGGCCTTCATGTATTTTTATTAGGGTCACCATTGACTGCTACAGTTGCTTATCATGCCCAAATTATATGGGTATGATGTACCACTATGCCAATTAATGGGTACTGGGTGGGTATAGTGGTTCTGGGGTGGTTGGTTAGGCCTCCCGGGTGGGGGGGGGTAGCGGGGGTGGGGGGTGGGTTAACCCCTAAATTGCTATAGCGGTTATTAACCACTAAGGTGATTAAGTGGTTAGGGGTCATTAGATTGTATTTTTTATGTATTCTTGCTGGCATCGGAGAACATGACCTGCAGTATGCTGACGAGGATGCCCTTCATGATGGTAGGGGTAAGTAAAAAGGTTTATTTACTTTATTTATGCTGCCTGGCTAAGGCTGATGTAATAATGGGCAAATGAGATAGTATCCATATCTGGATAATAGTTTTTTTTGGCCATTACTGTACTGTATGTGTTGGGGGGGGAGGAGTATTTATCCTGTTATGGGGTGCCGGTATCTCCTATGCATTTAAATGTCCCATGTCACATGACTGTGGGAATCAAATGCATAGGAGATACCGCCACCCCATAATGGGGCCTTTATCTCAGGAAGCAGGGGTTCCCCGGACCTGAAATCAACGCGGTTCTGCTCCGAGACCCCCTGCTAAAATACACAAGTAATAAAATAAAAATTAAAAATATATATTTTTGGACGAGATTTGCGCAGGTAGAGACACCTCTCTCTGCAGCAGAATGAACTCACCGGGTGAGCCATTTTCAGAGGATCGATCATCATGTCGCCGGCTATTCGAAATTTTTGCAAATGTTGTTATCACTGGTATTCGGGGCTTTCTGCATACCGTGATAGCAACGCTGTCAAAAATGATAAAATAGTGAAAAAATGGGCACTACTGATTGTAGTGTGAAATACTGTATATAAAAAAAAACAATAAATACAATATTAACCTTCAACCAAGTGAATACGTATGTATCAGTAGGATGCAAATATAAATGCAAATTACTAAAGTGCCTCAATTAACCATGTAATACATAAGTGAATATATAATACGATATTATCAAATCAAGTGAAACAATAAAAATCCTATTAAAAACCTTAATAACTTAAGATAGAGAGTCTGCTGCTGTGTCTCTTCAGATGGCTCAACATCCAATAGAACTAATAGGGAAAAAAGAACAAACAGCGCACAACTCTCATAGTGTAATAAATTCAATTATATTGAAAACGAAGTGAAGGTGATAATCACACGTACATCAATATAGACAAAATCAGGCAATACATGTATTTAGGCACATGTTACCAAACAGCATTCAGCAGTCAGCATGGCCCCTCATCCGACGGACATCAAGAGGTTAACCAGGCAGCAGCAGATGGAATCCGACGATAGCGGACCCCCTCTAAGCAACTTCTTGTGGTTTAGATGCAGTTGTAACCTTGATGCTGTTGGAGAGTTGTGCGCTATAAAAAAATGGCAATTTAAAAACCCTGGCGATTTTTTGTATTGGCGCTTAGTGTGTAGGCACCTTTGTGTGTGGTAAGCTTCATATGTTAGGGAATTTCCATAGGAATTGCTGGGAAGTTCCTCTATAAAGCACAAGTAGAGATTCTACAGTGTTATTTGCAAAATGTTGAAGGGTCTGGGTAACCTACAGTATGTGATAGTGATCCAGTCCTGCTACTTGCTGTTTGTTGACAGCTTTGGTATAGTAGAGTAAGATATAAAAAAAAAGAGTGACATGTACAACTATCAAATAGATGACTGGGAGTAGGTTGTCAGGTATGTTACCAAAAAGTCCAAACTGATTGAGTTACCACCATATTAAAAATGACCTGGAGTTTTTTTGTTTTTTTTTGCAACAACCATCCCAAATAATCCCAGTGTAATCTGAAACCAGGTGGCAAACCTTTGTGGGTGCTTTAATATTTTAGCAAGTGCTGAATAGCTTGTAGCTGTAAAATATGACTGAATCAATGCTTAATATGCATCTCTGGCTTCATTCAGACAAAAACTTGCTCAACACTTAAAGCATGGTCTGACAAGTTTCCAAACCAATGAACTTAAAAGTCGTTTTGCAGTTAGCCTAGCACTGAGACCCAAAGCTTTATTGCCAAACCTTATACTGTAGCAGGCCAAAGACTGTTACATATGTCATCTTGTTACAGAACTGGGGTAATAGCGGTGCAACAAAAAAAAAACAGCACCAGATTTAGCAAAGAAAAAAAAATGAATGCAATGCTTTCATCATCTGACTGCTGTGATAAAAAAAGGTGCAGTTTTATTTTTGGCAAAGGGTACGAGAGTAAACAAGATGCAGATGAAGATGCAGTTTCATAATCAGAAATAAGGGTAAATGATACTGGGGAATGGTAAATATATTAATAAAAGTACAGGTGCAAATTTTTTTTTTGTATGTATGTGTATATATATATATATTTACTATTCTTGTCAGCAATTAGCAGCCAAAAGTAAATCTCATGGCGAAAACTCCCTTAACGCTCTTTACTTTGTTTCTGCATTGCAGATAGGTGGTTGAAAACCCGCGGCCCCGAACGCAGGCACAAGGACCGTAAGTCTTGCGGCCCTTAATGATGAACACTACGGGGGTCCATGCTTTTGAATATGGCCCTACAGAGTTAATCCTTTGCTTGAATGGGCAATTTGCAGCAATAGAATGCCGATAGTCACCATTTAGATCAGCTGCGCAGCAGTTTTGCAGCCGTCTCTGCATCTCTGTCTTGATCTGTGTCTCCGCACACTGAAGGTAAGCGAGGCTGTATATAGATGCCCTTATATGGGGTTCTACTTCATGAGGAGGAGGTTATATGGCAATATTTGGTCATTACTGTACATCAGGGCTGGCGCAAACTGGGAGGGCTTGCCCTCCAAGGGGGATGCAAGATTTTGTGTGGGGGGCGGTATTTACAGAGGCCCCGCGCTCTTCCCCAAGGAATTTAAATTAAAAGAAGGGAGCATGCGCGAGGCCTCTGTAACTCACTTACCTGGTCTCCGGTGGCTTCTGACAACACGTCGCCATGGCAGCGCCACATCGGGTCACATAACACTGCGTTGCCATGGCTACGCGACGTCACATAACGCCGTGAGATGCAGGAGAACTGTTATGGGGGGCATGAGCAGGGGAAAGAACAGGCAGGGGGGCGCAGATGGAAAGGTTTGCGCACCCCTGATGTACATGATCAAGGGGGTTGGACAGTACAGGTCTTACATGAGTTGAGGTAACACTGCGTAACATTACCCGTTATGAATTATGAAAACCACAAGTCTTGTATGCAAACTAATGCATTGAACTGTGGATTTACATTTAAAAAAAGGAGAAAAACACAGAGCAAGAAATGAGAATTTAAATCGCAAAACTGGTACGTAGAAAAATAAATATATAAGTGAGGTTATTCCGATTACAATGCTGGGGCAACATCAGTGCAAAAAACAGCACAATCGTTATCAAGGAAAATAAATCCCATTGAAAGCGGTTACATTTTTTCATTAGGCCAATGTGGTGCAAATCTTTTGCACTCCTTTTTGCGCCAGTTTTCTTTTCGAAAGATGTGGAGTAAGTATTGGCTGTATTTCTACGGCTTAACTTAATGTATTTCTTCCCTGTTGTAGTGTAATGTAAACCATCAGATATTGGCTGTCAACAAAGCAGAATTTCCCCCTTCTATGCCTGCCTCAGTAAATACTAGCATGTGAGCAAGAGGAATGTTGTGAATCATAGCAATATTGTCCCACTACGGTGGGTGACTCTCTGAAAAAGATGGGGACCAATAAATATACAATGTTTACTAAACTGGAGGCATTACCCGGACAGTTGTGCTGAGTTAGACCCCGTGCTTCCGATTATGGGAATGAATGAGTGAAGAAATAAATGAACATGAGCACAGCGTCTTACTGTTTTAACCTTGCCTGCAAAAGAAATGTATCAAACAATTAGGAAATTTGACACAGATGCTAGAAAAAGGAATATTGAATAATTGTCGAGTTACATGGCGTTGCTACATTTTTGGAGACAATCAGATTGCTAAATAGCCTCTTAAGTGATTTTGAAGGGCTTGGAAATTATGATTGAAAATGTGTGTGATCTGTAGCATATGTATTTAGGACAGTATTCATCTCTTACAATGGATTGCCTTTTTTGCTGGCCTCTCTGGTATGGAAGAGTTAATACCCTTATTGCACAGTAAATCAGAGATTATAGAGGAAGCCTGTCCTTTGATTAAATGTGCTAATAATACATTAGGATGCTGCAGCTCTTAAGACTTTGGTCGGTTGCTCTTCTACTTCTTGATGCTTTTCACACGCACAAATGAGCCCTCTCTTCGGTAATGGTCGCTTAGGATCAGTACAAAGCACATTATTCTGAAGATGAGCCTTGAAATCCACCTGTCCTAAGGGCAGATGAGTAGATACATTGTGCAGAGGGAATGCTCCTGTCTCATACCCTTAAGCTCTTTCATTCGATAACAATGCGCTCTACCCCTGCAAACAACCAAATATCATTATAATGATTACATCACTGAGACAGATTGAAAGGGAGCTTGTGTAAAGGGTGGTGATGAGGACAAGTATGGAACAGGATGAAGAGAGAAATGGGAAAGATTGGAAGAAAGTGGTGGTGAGAAGGGCACAAAGCAACAGAGATAAAAGGCAGAAATATATATATATATATATATATATATATATATATATATATATATATATATATATATATATATATGCCCTAAGGGAGATTTGGTTCTGGTTACCGGGTGTAGGGCTGCTCACCTGTTAGGCTCTCAGGATTCTGAGCTACCGCCGGTGGTAGTGGGGATAAACAGGACAGGTTTTTGGATCCCTTCACCTGAATGACTGCATCCTCAGGCAGGAGTAAAATATAACTGGTGATATTTATTCACATATACTGTAGCATACATGTTCATCATTGTCTTTGTCCTTGGAGCCAACCCCAAGAGCTTGAGGCCCCAGGTGTCTCTCCTTATCTCCCACACTCCTTATGGGGTCGGTGCTTTCACTCTCCTGCTGGAGGGAAGGCCTGAAACCACATCCCTTGCTCAGCATAGAACTCACACACCCCACGCCTCCTGAGGGGAGAGGGAAGAACAGAGAGAATCACTAAATGTAGGTTGCAACCCCTTTGTGTTACCAGGGGAGGGTCCCAGGTCTTAGCCTTGGTTATGGGTAGTACCTAGGCCTTGCCCCCCCCCCCACTGTCACTACTAGGGAGTTGTTTACTGCAGAAAGGGCAAGGATTAACCCTAACACTGCCTTCGCTGGTACCATAACTTATGTGTTAGGCAGCGAAGTTTAGTAGCCCATGGGGTACATGGCTACATGCTCCCCCTGGTGAAACGCTCACGCCCCCGCTGAGACACCCAATTTATATACCATCTGTAAATTGAGAACAGGAAAACATAATTTGGAAAACATTGCATAACATGAGTACAACAGATCTTCCCTACACTGAAGAATCTATACCCATACATCAGTAGTAGTGCTTTGGATCAGGCTTGCAAACCTTCCTGCCCTCACCATCCAGCACTGTTCCAAATAGCAACGCTTCTGGCCCTAAATCTTGTCCAAATAGATGTTCCTGCCTACCTCCATACGCTCATTAGGTAGGACACCTTCTCTTCATTGTAGTAGTACGCCACTGTGCAGTGGGCAGCTAGGTAATCTAACATGGCATCTCTGAACCATTCCTCCCTATTAGCCTCTACCTCTTTCATAAGGGGTTCAGGGACATAAGGATAATCATATCCGTGAGATTTCCTATAATGTTGGACCACTATATGATCCACCCTACTATTCTTGATTAAGTTCTGCCCACAGGCTTGCCCTGGCAGTACCCAACAAAGTGGCTCTTTAGATAGGGTTTCTTTCTTTACCACCTCCAGGCCTGAAGGTGATATCCTGCCTAATCTGTTGTCTCTACTACAATCCCTAAGGATCTCTGCTGTTTCTTCAGGGGTAAACTCTCCCTATTCCCACCACTGGTCCAGTGTGCTACCTTGCATTAATAGAAACCTAGTCCTATTCATGTGCGGCACATAACCTTGAAACATTGGATCCCACAATGGTAGTACCTTTTTAAGACTAAAGTTAAGCATGTCAACACAGTCGTCATGCATTGAAACCACTGTAGATGGCGGTCTGGAACTGCCAGATTTACAGGATCCTTCCAATGAAGACATAGGGGGCTATGTACTAAGCTCCGTGCTTTTGCGTCTGTTTGAAATTAAAAATCACGTCCGATACAAAGGGAAGCCAGAGACGCGATTCACTAAGGCCTTGAGCCCATTTTCTCTAGGACGGGCCAAAAACTGGCTTATCGTACGTGCAAGCTTTTACCCCCTGCTAGCGTTCTTAAACTTTACGTATGCTAGCTGATAGAAAAAAAAGCCACTTGGAAATTTTGCATGGAGATTTGCCATCTCCATGCAAGGCTATTACAGGCGATCGTACACAAAATAAAATCATTTTAACAATAGTGTACATGAGCAGGGGGTCTCCGGAGCTGAACCACATTGGTTTCAGGTCCGGGGACCCCCTACTTGAGGAGATAGAGGCCCCGTTATGGGGTGCCGGTATCCCCTGCAGTTTGAAAGCTTCTGCGTCACATGACCGGGACATTTACATTCTGCAGGGGATACCGGCACCCCATAAAGAAGCCTGTATCTCCTGAAGTTGGGGTCCCCGAGGCTGAAACAAATGCGGTTCAGGTCCGAACACCCCATGCTCATTGACAGTTTTATAAAAGCAAACGTTACCATTTGTTACTAATTTGGTCATCTCCACGCTAAGGCAATTATGGTCCCCTGAGGTTCGTGTATGTGCCCTTAGTTTCCTGGGGGTATTTGTGGGAGAGTCCATGGAAGGAGTGAATCCATTCAATATAATATCGTTGGAAAATACTGTGTGTGTGTCATATATATTTTTTGGGGGACATGGTAGTGTAGGGGTTAAATGCTGAAATGCTTAAGTGATGAATTTAGCCAAGCACATGACGACAATTATAATCACACTTTAGCGCCACTATTTTGGAGGGACACCCTATATAAAGCTTCCATTCTGTTCTGCCAGTGTGGGTGTTGTTGTGAGGAGAGATAGAGTGGACTTGGTGGTAGTAGGAGGAGAGAGTTGGTGATTTGTTGATTATTGAGTGAGTTGTCTTGTGTTATTATGTTTTGTTTCTCTACATTTTTGTATTGTTAGTGTGAAAGAACTTTGTTAGTGTGTCATTTTGGTTTATATTTGTTTTTTGTGAGTGACTGAGTGAAATAGAGAGGATGAGTGGGAGTGGACGTGGGAGTGGTGCGGTGGCTGGTGGAGTGGTGGAGCATGGAGTGGAGGTGGTGTGGTGGCTGGTGGAGTGGTGGAGCGTGGGAGTGGAGGAGGTGCTGTGGCTGGTGGAGTGGTGGAGCATGGGAGTGGAGGAGGTGCGGTGGCTGGTGGAGTGTGGGAGTGGAGGAGGTGCGGTGGCTGGTGGAGTGGTGGAGAGTGGGAGTGGAGGAGGTGCAGTGGCTGGTGGAGTGTTGGAGCGTGGAAGTGGAGGAGGTGCGGTGGCTGGTGGGAGTGGGGAGTGGGGGAGCATGGGAGAGGAGTGGGATGTACAGATATGGTGAGTCCTGCCAGGGCAGGTACATCATGTGCCGGAACATCCCGTGATGATACTCCCGATGGAGGAGTGCAGGTGGGTGAGGGTAGCGGGAGTACTGGACATGGAGAGAGGGACACTGTCCACCATACGAACAGTGATGCGGAGGAGGATGGAAGTGATGAGGGGCCATCAACAAGCCAGGCGCGGACGGAGGGCCTAAGAAACCCCCGATTTAGCCATAGGGACAATGACATCCTTGTTGAAGGGGTCATGTCTTCCTTTAACCAACTCTATGGATCATTATCATGTAAGAATTTTTTAACAATTATTATAATCAGTGGTCGACAAATAACCAAAAAATCTACTCGCCGAACAAAAAAATCTACTCGCCACCTAGTACCACATGTTTGCTGCTTGGACCAATAGGAGCTCGCCACGATGTTAAATCCACTCGCCCGGGGCGTGCAAATGTATAGGTTTGTCGAACACTGATTATAATATAGAAAGTATGTTGTATAGGCCGCACTATTGAATGTATGAACTATATTTGACATAGGTAAGTTGTGGGTGCTGGGGAACAATGAAGAGACCTCTAATGTCTCCTAAGTACATATAGAACATAAAAAGTGTTCCCCGCACTCATAATGAATACTAAATACTAAACAATCAATGATACTTGAAATGCTGATATATATGAATGAGCATAAGTGAAGAACATTAATTGACAATGTGGCTAAAAACTCTAATCACATACAATTTACAGGAGGGGGAGGGATGGTGAGGGAAGGGGGAAATGTGACATCACTAAAAAGTGAGGGATATGATAAACAAATCCCTAAAAGGGAAGGAAGTGTGTGCGGTGAGACGCAGGGGAAACGTAACGTTTCGTGGTCACTTACCCCTTCTACAGGGCCCATTCTCCTAGTCACCACAAAGTGGGACTATGGTACTTACCGACTCCCTCACAGTAAATTCCTCCCAGTGTTAACAGAAATGCTACAAAAAATTCCATAAATGTTTATGCAAGACATGCGTAACGTAAGATTGAGCTGGTAAACATATATGCTATAACGGTGGTGTGCAGCTGATTGGGCACATTGAATTTGTCACGAATGCGCGCATTACATAGCCTAATAGGTGTCTGTAATGATATGTAAATGTTGTAAAAAACTGTGTAATATATTACCATACATTATTACAGCGGTGCGCAATCTGTGGGGCGCGACCCCCAGGGGGGGCGCGAGATTGCCGACGGGGGGCGCGGGGTTTACAGAGGCCCCGCGCGCTTCCCGAAGGCACTTAAATTAAGTGCCGGGGGAGCTGCAGGGCCTCTGTAAACCATACTTACCCGTGGCTCCGGCGGCTTCCTCCCGGCGTCGCCATGGCAACGCGGCGTCAAAATGACGCTGCGAGGTCATGTGACGTCACGTTGCTATGGCAACGTGACGTCATTACGCCGGAGCGCGGGTAAGTTGGGGTTGGGGGGGGCGCGGGAGCGAGGGGACAGCCGTCAGGGGGGCGCAGGGAAAAAAGTTTGCGCCCCCCTGCATTATTAAATCACTACTTAAATGTATATTAACACTTTTACATATACACAGCTAAAACCAAGACCAGTCATAAAACAAAATTGTGGGCTGAGAGATGCCGAGCTGTGTCAGCATCAGGTGTCTTTAAAAGGACCCCAGAGACGTGTAAGAAAAGATTCGGGGACATTAAACATCGACTGAAGAGGAAGCTGTCACTGGCCGGACGCATCGCATGTGGGACAGGAGGCGGACCTCCTGCATTATTGAATTTACACTCGTACGAGGAAAAGATGTATTCAATCATGACTCCCTGTGTTATATTTGGAATTGGAGGGAACAGAGACATTGGCCCATCTCTCTCACATTCGACACCAGGTGAGTCGTATGCTATTACATCAATATTTCATTCTGAAATACTGAGAAATGCAAGTATTTAGACAGACATAAAACTACAATCATCTGTTTACATGATGTGATCAGGAAATGGCAACATTACACATGTCACTGTTCAGTTTATGAAAAGCATGCTTGTAATTACACTGATGCACGTATAAAAGAAATAGCATAACAATATGTGCATTAACATTGGATGCACAGGCAAATAAAGAGGAGCACAGAATTACTTAGTCATTATGTTGATTATAAAATGTTGTTTTTTATTATAAAGTGATTGCTGAGGACACGGATTCAGATGAGTCAGCAAAACAACAACAACAACGTGTCATAAGTGATGATGACATGTTAGTCGATCCCCCACATATTCCTGTCCCAGATGTAGAAGATTCCGGTCCTGATTTTATGGCATTCCAGGATACGCAAAATCCAGAAAGTGATGACAATGGTGAGATCCAAGCGGGCCAGGGCGACCAGGTTTGTTTGGAAGCATTGTCGAACTTAACCAGCCTAGAGGCAAGGTTTTTGACCAAGCAACAAGATATTGCTGACAGACAAGCTAAAACAAATTAAAACATATATAAGGAAATGAAACACATGACACTCCTTATGACTAAACAGCAGGAGACACTGGACAACATGGCAAATAGCCTCTCGATCATAGCCAAATGTATGGCACAGGTTGTGGAACATGTCCAGGCACAGCCCCCGCCACAGCCACAATCCCAGCCACATAGCGAGTCAGAGGCACAATACTATCTAGACCTACTATCCGATCTAGAGCTACTATCCGAGCCAGAGACACAAAGAGAGTCAGAGACACAAAGAGAGTCAGAGACACAAAGGGAGCCAGAGACACAAAGAGAGCCAGAGACACAGGCTCTGGTACAGCAGGATCCAGTGGCACAGGCTATTTCCCTGGCCCAAATCCTGGCACTGGCACTGGCTCAACCATTGGCCCAACCCCTGGCACCGGATCAACCATTGGCCCAACCCCCGGCACCAGATTAATCATTGGCCCAACCCCCGGCACTGGATAAACCATTGGCCCAACCCCCGGCACCGGATCAACCATTGGCCCAACCCCCGGCACCGGATCAACCATTGGCCCAACCCCTGGCACTGGCTCAACCATTGGGCAAACCCTCGGCACCAGATAAACCATTGGCACTGGGCCAGCATCCAACATCAAGAACAAGGCAACGATCAAGAAAACGTGCAAATGATCCTACTGCAAGGCCTACCAGACGTTCATCACAAAGATTAGCCAAAAAAAATTAGGCAATTTCTTATAATTCTTATTATTATTCAATTACTTCCGTTCATTAATGTTCACCAAACATACAATGTGCAATAACCTTGAGAAAGGTTCCGTTCCAGAGCCGAAACGTCAGGATTGTTTGTCTGCCTACACATGCCTGAATACACATTTTATTCCCTGGAAGTGAAGTGGATGGTAATATGTTTTGTTTATTTTTATGGGACTAGCACCACCACTGTTTTTCACTATATAGAGTGCCAGCTGCTTGTTTTTGTTTATATATATATAATATATGTTATCATGTTAGTTTTTGGTAACATAAATAAATTGCTTTGATGCAGTAAGCAGTTATTTAGAAGATGTTGCGTAATATTTTATAACGGCATGCTTCACGTGTACTACACAGTAACAGTAGAAAAAACGTGTGTTGAGACTTCCGGTGACGTCAAGGAGGATGGAAGCGTGAGGAGCTAGCTCCCGAGCCCCTCCACTAGAATAGCTACAAGAAGAGACTATAGAAAAGGAAAAAAAAAAAAAAGCTTGCAAATAAATAAACAAAGCCTCCTGACCTGAGCCCCGTGACTCACGGAGCTCCTGTGCGCCCGCTCGAGGCTCCGGTGAAGCGTTTGTTGGTGCTCGGGGGGGGCCTCTTGTGGCGCCAACCCCCTGCTGCAAATCTTCCCCCTCAGACAGCCGTGCGACTCGGCCTCAGCTGCGGGAGCGGAGGAGAGAGGCGGCGGGGTCACGTGTGCTCCGTGGAGCACGGATAGAAGGGGAGCCACAGGCGAGTGGGGACGGATCCCCCCCCATGGTGTTGCAGATGCACACGTGGTGGCCACCAGCGGCGTGGCAGCTGAGAGGGCGAAGGTAGAAGACCCTCTGAATACAAAAGCACAACAATAAGGTACTGTCCTGAGCTGGGACCCTGGGGAGAGGGGAAAAAATTGGGAAGACATCCTCTAATTAAGAGAGGCATAGTCCCCAGACACGTGGCTAGCAGGGAGGGGGCAGCCATTTTGAGAGGGCAATCAGAGGCACCAACACCCCACAAAAGTGACCCGTGGATTTCAGAGGCAGCGTCGTCGGATAGAACTGGAGAAGATGGCCTGTGGGTTTCCGTGAGGGCGGTGGCAGCGTCAAGGACGAGGGGAGGAGAAGACGGGCTGAAGATTTCCGGGACAGCGGCGGCAGAGTCATCGAAGCATATGGGAGGAAGTGGTCTGCGGGTTCGATGGGTTGGCTGCCAATCGTTTTGCGTCCAGAGTACATCACCGTATATCTTCTTGACATAATAAGGCTGACGTCTATGAAAACTCTTAGCCTTTGGGGTCAGCAGAAGGTTTTCTTTATTGGCCTTAGCCTGTCGCATTTGCCTTGGCGTGGAAACGGCAACCGCCTTTCGCTTTTTCTGCTTGACAGGCACGGCAGAGGTGAGTGGGTTCCTGCGTCCGTAGAATCGGGGTTGCTCCATGGAAGCAGGTGGCACAATGCAGTATCTGGACAAGGGCAAGTTCAGATACAGATCATCGAGTGGTGGGCTATGCAGAGTGTGTAACCTTTTATGCATGGTGACCAGGTACAGGTGTTGAAAGTGGGCGTACTCTAATGTGAGTCATTACCGTATAAATACACCATCCATTTTTTGGATTCACTGCACATTGAATACACATCGACTAAACATCGAATATACATTCTTGTGTTTGTATTTCTTTCTACTTACAGCAATGCCTGTTAAGAAGATTTCCAAGGAGCTCAGCATGCGAATTAAGGACATGTACACGAGCGGACACCGAATTGCTGCTATCCAACGCTGGTTAGCTACTTCTGGCATCGTTGTGCCAGCAACCACCGAGAGCTGTCATGCACACGGAAAAAACAGAGACCGCAAAAGGGCACCAAGGGTAACTAACGCGTAAGTACTGTATATTTATACAACTTTAAAATAAAATTAATTTTAATTTAAATCTAATAATTTTGTTATTTCTGTTCTATATTACAACAGTATATATATTTTGTATATTTATATTACAACAGTATATATATTTTGTATATTTATATTTATATAAGTACAGTAAATATATTTTGTATATTTATATTTATATCAGTATAGTAAATATATTTTGTATATTTATATTTATATTACAACATTATATATATTTTGTATATTTATATTTATATCAGTACAGTATATATATTTTGTATATTTATATATACATTTTATATTGCTGCATATTAATAAAACAATATATTTTCTTTACATTGTAGGGAGACAACTCTTCTGGTGGACAAAATAAGTGAGGAGAATGATGAGAAGAGTGCATTAAGAGTCAAAAACACTCAGGCCCAGGCATGGATCGACAGTGGGGAAACTTGCCAGGATTGCATCTTCACTGATGAGTCTACTGTGTCGCTGGAGAGATTTGCAAGCTTTGCATTCCACAAAAAAGGCCGCATATCTTTGAAGCCGCGGCCAAAACACCCCGTGAAGCTGCATGTGTGGGGTGCCATCTCTAGGCGTGGACCAGGATGCATTGTCATATTTGAAGGTAAAATAAATCAAATATAATGTAGCCTTATGCACTGTACTTTTCTAGTGTAACCTTACTGTATGCACTCTACTGTACTATTGTGCAGTTTTTTGAGCCCTTTTCTTGCTATAGGAATAATGAATAAAGCTTTCTTCCAAGACAACATTGTCCCTGAGATATATCACACGCGAGTTCCCGGACATCACCGCTTCTACCAAGACAACGATCCGTAGCACACCGCGTCAACGGCGCATATCCTTGAGCGCGGTATCAACTGGGTGAAGACACCAGCGGAGTAAGTGCAGTAGACCGTGTCTCATTTTTTCCCCCACTGTTTTTACTGTGTACTGTATCTCTTAAACTAATTGTCCTTTTTTTCCAATGACAGTTCGCCAGACTTCAATCCGATCGAAATGGTCTGGCATCAGCTGAAGGACCATATCCGGAAAGTGGCGAAACACTCCAAAAAGGATGAGTTGTTGAAAGGCATAATGAGTTTTTGGAACAATGTACTCACCGTGGAACGCTGCAATAAATATATAGACCATATTGCCACTGTGTTGCCCATTGTCATCGCGCGTAATGGGCAAGCATCAGGAAAGTAGTACTGTGCTGTAGTATTGTAAGTACAGTATGATACAGGAAAGTATGGCACAGATTTTTTCTTTCCCAATAGTCAGAGTATACAGTAGTTACAGTTTTTTCTTTACAGAGAGAGCAGCACCAGCCATCAGGTTACAGTACACAGTATTTAACAGTAGTCAGAGTATACAGTAGTTCCAGTATAGACTAGTTTGATAGTACTACAGTAACTGCCTACTAACTGCTCAATTATTTTCTTACACATCACACAATGCCATAATACAGTATGCACATACTGTAACTGCACTAATTTTTTGTTTTCTTGTCGTTTCAGGAAAAAAGGGTGGCCTGCGGGGAGGTGGGGTTTTGTGTCCAGTCAATTTGTTTTGTACAGTAAAATGTACAGTATATAAACAGCAGTATTGATGTACACAAAACCTCTCCTCTCTCAATGAACTACTATACTGTAAACGGAATGAGGAACAAGATAAAGGCGGAAAAAATAATATTACTATGTAAACTGTTATATATATATATGATGGGTATCATCAAGCCAACCTCACACTGATGATACCCATCAAGGTTGAAACATGTCTGTGAGTGGGTTAACTGACTTTGCATCTCCCAAGTCCTTGCTTAAAAGCTGTGTTTAAAGCAGCATGCATTGACTAAGGGTTGCTCATGTAATGTGAGCGTGAGATAAAAAGTGGCACTGTGTGCTCATTTCCATGTCATTTCCCAGAATCCCTTGCTGCAGTGGAAGTGCTGTTTTCTGGGTGATAATGGTAAAAGACAGGGTTGCAGACCTGTCTAAGACATGCAAATGAATATACAGGAATATTTACAGTTGCTTTATGCTTTACTGTGGAGGGTTTTAGTCACTTTTTTTACCCATGATAACCTTAATAGTCGTGGTATATATATATATATATATATATATATATATATATATATATATATATATATATATATATATATATATATATATATATATATATATATATATATATATATATATTACAGTTTATATATTATTAAATAATATTCTTATAAATGCGCATAATTCATTTTTCTCCATGTTTTACAAATGTTTTGTAAATGTTTATCCAATTTCAATCTGCCAGAAGAACTTAATAAAGACTGCATTATGTATTATTCATCATTATTTTTATATTTGTATTTTTTTGTTCCTAATGAAATAAAATAAATATTTATTCACATTCCTGGTAATCATAATCATTGACAACAACCACACCCCCTCCCCCCAACCCCTACATTATAAGAATGAATGACAAAACAACATGAATCAGTTTATGTTTTTTTTTACTCTCAATTCTCACAATGCTGTGCACATCAGATTTACATTTCAAATTCGAGAAGGGATTTTCCAAAGCGTTACCATAAACAAAGCCTCAAAGGGTTTGGGGGGTTGGGTGAGTCATGTGCAGTAATCAGCTAGCTCCCATCTCAAAGAGGCTTAGAGTACACGCAGGCGCAGTGAGGCGGTTGACGCTCGGCTAGGGACGGATTAAAAACACAATGACTAACTTCAGAAAATGAATGACTCTGTGGAGGTGTCTGTCGAAAATAGTTTGTGTGTGCGTGGGGGAGGGATGAAGGATTAGTTGTGCTGCAGTTCAAAGAAATTACATACTGTAGAGTACAGTACAGTAATTTCAAAAGGCAGTTCATCATAATAATTTGATCAACAAACCCCCAAATACAACCCCCAAATACAGTACATAAAAAGCAAGTTACTTTAACTCCCTGTGCCTCAGGCACCAAAAACAAACAGTAGATTGTGAGCTCAACCGGACAGGGAGGGACCTGTGCCTGCAAAATGTCTCTGCAAACCGCTATGTATACTGTAACTAACAGCTCTATACAAAAACATACTATTAATATTATAATATCAAGGTGATGCTCTGTGCAAATAAAATTCGAGAAGGGATTTTCCAAAACGTTGCCGTAAACAAAGCCTCAAAGCTCCAGTCTCAAAGAGAATTACACGCATGCGCAGTGAGGCTTTGTACTGTAGCTCGGCTATGGACGGATTAAGAACACAATGGCAAGATTTAGAAAATTAACGTCTCTGTGGAGAGAGGGGGGTTGGGTGACTCATGCGCAGTAAGCAGCTAAGCAGCTAAATACCTCCCATCTGAAAAAGGATCACACGCAGGCGCAGTGAGGCTTTGAAGCTCGGCAATGGACGGATTAAGAACACAATGGCAAGATTCAGAAAATTAACGACTCTGTGAAGAGTGGGGGGGGGTTGGGTGACTCATGTGCAGTAAGGAGATAGCTCCCATCTCGAACAGGCTTAGTGTACACGCAGGTGCAGTGAAGCGATTGACGCTCGGCTAGGGACGGATTAAAAACACAATGACTAACTTCAGAAAATGAATGACTGTGGAGGTGTCTGTCGAATGACTCTGTGGAGAGGGGGGGCGGGGTTGGGTGACTCATGCACAGTAAGCAGCTACCTCCCATCTCAAAGAGGCTTAGAGTACACGCAGGCGCAGTGAGGCTTTCATGGACGGATTCAAAACACAATGGCAAGATTCCAAAAATTAAATACAGGTGCATGAAGTTCAAAGCTAAAGACATAATTTAATTTCAAAAGGCAGTTCATCATAATAACACACCCCCAAATACAGTACGTAAAAAGCACACAAATCAACCATGTGCAGTCAAACGCACGGGTCGCAGTCAAAGCTACTGTACAGCACAGATTGAATATCGTAATACAGTGAGATGGTTTTTGCAGGCTTGTGGAGAAAAAAAAAATTACAATAAACAATTTTTTTAAATTTATTTTTTGGTCACTCACTCAGGCAAGCAAGCAAGCAGTGATGGGCGAAGTTACAGGCGCATGTGCAGTAAATTCCTGCTGTCAAGCAGGAATGTGATTCAAACCAGACACACGTTCAAAGGAATGATGTGGGAGAGATGTACTGCATTGCACAGAAGATAAGAAGTTGAAATACCCTGCAGTGCAGTTAATTATCCTGAGCGGGTGGAGAGCGCTGTATACTGTATGCCGAAATGTGACACTGTTACAGTACTGTACACGCCTATGCATTTCAACAATTTTCAAATGAGACATACCGTACAGCAGCACAGCACTGCAAATGCATGTATACTTTAAATATGCAAATTTACAATTACTGCGCGCGCACACACAGACTGTGTACTGACGTAGGTAGGACCGCGAAGGTATTAGACTTCCAAGACAACAGCTCGCAAACGCCCCCCTGAGTTTTTACATGGCATTGCAGTATTGCAAACAGCGAGAATAAAACGCTAATATCACGAGCGTGAAAATAACGCAGTTCACTCCGGGCGAAAACGACACAAAACCGCACATAACCGAGATAATCTGAAAATCGCGGATCTAGCCGATTTAGACTAAAGGCGGTCGCCACTGTATATACACACACGTGATCAGTCTCATACCTTTTCAGGGTGCTGGGTCCATGCAGGCTGGGTGTGGATACACAGATAGAAGTATCCTGTGAGCCAGGAGCTTTTATAGTACAAACTATACTATAGTATAGCTTTATACACAGCTTTTCATAATGCTCACTCTAGAACAGACAGACTACACTTTAGACATTAATTGGTGTCAAATAATATGGTTACTCTGTGCTCCCTCCCTGGGTAGCTCTCACTCCTACGCTTGGGAGGTAAATATGCTTGTTTCCTTTAGTATTGGTTAGATTTGATATTTCCTGCATAGCTTCAATAATGACCTATTTCAGGTGGACCCTTGTTGGATGACAAACACTATCCCCTTTCGGTGCACAATATTCTTAGTCTATACTTGTTGGATCAGGAGTTTCTTTAGGACCTTCCGGTGGGCCGATCCGATTATCCTTCAGAGATTCTACTCTGAGAACTCCCTGCTGGGCACATGATTACTCCTCTTCTGGCCAGAGAACAATCTTGGGCCATTACTATAAGCTCTAACTATATAGGTCACGTTCCTTAACTAACAAGAATAAACTGTGACAGGACATCCTTAATACACATAACTTTACACACAAACCTATTTACAAGACTCATTGTGAGGCTTCAGTATGAACTCTGAGGAACCTGTTTCTAGAACATCGGATTGAGCTACATATACCCTTCTATCTCTCTATAGTGAAATCACTGGTCACAAGACATACAAAGGAGTGGCTACCCCTTTCTGCATTAGACTGATAACCCCTGAAAATTAACTTGTAGTCCCCAAAGGGGGGCGCTACATATTTATAACAGTGGCAGAGATCAATTTAGCTTCTGTTTCAGACACAATAAAACTGTTGCTAGGTTAATATAGGAATACTAACATAACTCACTGTAATTTATTAAAAGTATTCTACAGTAAGTAGTTCCACTTGGTGCTGGCTCTGTGTTGCTGATGGTGGCAAAGGTGTTAAATGACACCTTCTCAACTAAAATACATTATTTTTGATGGTTAATATTGTTCATGTATTCTCATGAGTAAAACTGTGGTGGCAGAAGACAGTGACTAACATAACATATAATAGCAAGTTGTCATATGCAGGGCAGGATAAATGCAAAGATCTAAGCTCAATGGAGCCAATGATCTAAGGGTGACATTTGCTTAGTGTATTAAATGTCCCATATTGCACTGCAGTATGTAAATATTAATTGTGTTCCTGACAATGCAGTGAGTAGCAATGGAATAGAACAGACATGCATGTAAGCCTTTGAAGGTCATTTATCAAGAAGAAATGATAAATTACACTTCAGGTTTGTAAATGTACAAATCGAACTACCAAAGTGTCAAACTGAGAGAGAATGTATGTATCGCTGAATATATACAGTACACTAAGCTTATAGGCAAACTACACCCTTTTTGAAAGTGTAACCGCATCTTGTAAAAATGTTTAAAGCAATCATCTCATCGCAAATGCATTTACATAGAAGATGAGGTTGAAAAAAGACGTACGTCCATCAAGTTCAACCTATGCTAAATTTAGACAACAGATACTTTATCCTATATCTATACTTACTTATTGATCCAGAGGAAAACAAGAAAAAAAAACCATTGTTATATCATCCAATGATATCTCATAAGGGGAAAAATAAATTCCTTCCTGACGCCAAGAATTGACAATTGGATTATTCCCTGGTTCAACAGTCTTCCCATGATAACTTATTTGGTATATCCCTGTATACCTTTCCTTTCTAAAAATATATCCAACCTTTTTTTGAACAAATGTATTGTATCTGCCATCACAGTCTCCATGGGTAATGAATTCAATATTTTAACTGCCCGTATTGTAAAGAAACCTTTCCTTTTGTTGCTGGTGAAATCTCCTTTCCTCCAACCTAAAGGGATGCCCGAGTCCTTTGTAGTGCCCTTGGGATGAATAGTTCATTTGAAAGCTCCTTGTACTGTTCCCAAATATATTTGTATATAGTTATCATATCCCCTCTTAGATGCCTCTTTTCTAATGTAAATAAATCTAACTTAGCTAGCCTCTCCTCATTAGATATATTGTCCATCCCCTTTATTTATTTGGTGGCTCTTCTCTGCACACTCTCTAGTTCCAGAATGTCTTTTCTAAGGAGTGGTGCCCAAAATTGTACTCCATATTCAAGGTGTGGTCTTACTAATGATTTGTAAAGGGGCATACAGTAATTATGTTTACTTCCCTTCCATCCATTGCCCATTTAATGCAAGATCAGATCTTGTTTGCCTTTGCAGCTACTGCATGACTTTGGGCACTATTGCTAAGCCTACTGTCTACAAGCACTCCTAAATCCTTCTCCATCAAGTATTCCCCCAATTTATCCCCATTTAAGTTGTGTCACCTGTTTATCTTGCATCCCAAATGCATAACCTTACATGCATCTGTATTAAACCTCACCTGTCATTTACCTGCCCACGTTTCCAGTCACTCCAAGTCCTTCTGGAGAGAAATTACATCCTGCTCTGATTCTACTACCTTACGCAATTTAGTATCATCAACACAGATGGAGACTTTGCTCTTGATGCCAACCTCAAGGTCATCAATAAAAAAGTTAAAAAGCAGTAGCCAAACCTGAAAAAGCTCAATTTACGACAATCCTCTGTTGTCTATCCTTCAACCAGTTTTCAATCCATATATTTTTACTGAGTCCAATCTGCTTTATTTTGAACACCAACCTCTTGTGTGGAACCGTATCAAAAGCCTTTGCAAAATCTAAGTAGACCACATCACCTGCATTACCCTGGTCTAAATTCCTACTTACCTCCTCAAAGAAACAAATAAGGTTAGTTTGGCATTATCTCTCCTTCATAAATCCATGCTGACTATTACTAATAATTTTGTTTTCCATTAGGTATTCCTGAATACTATCCCGTATTAAACCTTCAAGTAGTGTCCCCACTATTGAAGTCAGGCTTACAGGTCTGTAATTCTCTGGTTGTGATCAGCTCCCTTTTTAAATATAGGCACCACATCTGCTTTATGCCAATCTTGTGGTACTGAGCCTGTGGAAATGGAGTCCTTGAATATTAAATGTAATGGTTTGGCTATTACTGAACTTAACTCCTTGAGAACTCTTGGATGAATACCATCGTGGCCAGGTGCCTTATTTAATTTTTTGAAGCCGCTTATGTTGTGGCTTCATCCAGTGGCACTACTATTGAAATTGATTCTTCCCTGGTAAACACAAAGGCAAAGAATTTGTTTAATACCTCTTCTTTTTCATTATCTCTATTAATCTGGCTGCCCATCTCACACTGAAAGGGTCCTATATTTTCTTTTCTCATTTTTTTGTTAATGTAATTTGATTGCACTTTTGCAATTTTTGTTACATTCCTTATAAGAAAAAAAAAAAAGAGAGACAGCGCAAAACATCATAGTGTAGTATTAAAAATATATATTGAATTGTGACAGCAGGTGAGTATCACACATAATAATAATAAATAATAATAGCATGTTCTTGTGTAGCGCTGCTAGTTTTACATAGCGCTTTACAGAGACATTTTGCAGGCACTGTCCCTGCCCCGTGGAGCTTACAATCTGTTTTTTGGTGCCTGATTCACAGGGAGATAAAGTGACCTGCCCAAGGTCACAAGGAGCCGACACCAGGAATTGAACCAGGCTCTCCTGCTTCAAACTCTCAAACTGTCAGTGTCTTTACTTACTGAGCCACTCCCTCTCCCAATTAGATTGTTAAAAGCATGGCATGTTTTGGACATGTTACCACATCAGTAACTGCACCAGTTCTTGACGGTCGAGCCGATAGAAGAGGCAGATCTCTTTCTCTCCCAGATGGCCATCTCCAGAACCTCAGCTGTTGTGTGTATCGTCAAACAGGGAAGTGGTGTTTAATTCAGTCTGTAGCGACACCGGTTCCTCGCTGGGTCTGTGTATCGAGCTCATGGCAGACCTATGATGACATCACCATAGTTCTGTCGTGTCTCTGGCAGGGAAAGCTGGTTTCAAGTGTCCGCATAGGTTTCCACTCATGGTGAAAAATTGTCCATAAACAATTAAAGTATGCACTGGAACGTGCCTTCCTAAGCGTTTCGTAATTAGATTACTTCGTTCCCCTCTCTCTCTCACCCCTCTCACCTCTCTATCTCTCGCTCACCTCTCTCTCTCTCGCTCACCTCTCTCTCTCTCGCTCACCTCTCTCTCTCTCGCTTACCTCTCTCTCTCTCTCTCGCTCACCTCTCTCTCTCTTTTTCGCTCACCTCTCTCTCTCTCACCTCTCTCTCTCTCTCTCTCTCTCTCTCTCACTCACCTCTCTCTCTCTCTCGCTCACCTCTCTCTCTCTCTCTCACCTCTCTCTCTCTCGCTCACCTCTCTCTCTCTCGCTCACCTCTCTCTCTCTCGCTCACCTCTCTCTCTCTCACTCACCTCTCTCTCGCTCACCTCTCTCTCTCTCTCTCTCTCGCTCACCTCTATCTCTCTCTCACACCTCTTTCTCTCTCTCACCTCTTTCTCTCTCTCTCTCGCTCACCTCTCTCTCTCTCTAGCTCACCTCTCTCTCTCTCTCGCTCACCTCTCTCTCTCTCTCGCTCACCTCTCTCTCTCTCTCGCTCACCCCTCTCTCTCTCTCGCTCACCTCTCTCTCTCTCTCGCTCACCTCTCTCTCTCTCGCTCACCTCTCTCTCTCTCGCTCACCTCTCTCTCTCTCGCTCACCTCTCTCTCTCTCGCTCACCTCTCTCTCTCTCGCTCACCTCTCTCTCTCTCGCTCACCTCTCTCTCTCTCGCTCACCTCTCTCTCTCTCGCTCACCTCTCTCGCTTCTCTTTCATTGGAAGCTAAATGTTATGAATCCCTCTTATTGGTCTCAACAAACATGTCCCCAATGCTTGACATAGGTTCTCAAAGTATGGAGGAAGATGAGCCAAGTGTGGAGCCAATCTTGAAAGCAACACAGCCAGTCTATGTCCCTGTACAACCTATTCAAGTGGCCAGTGATTCAATAGATGAGGCAAAATGTATGTACAGTATGTCACCGGGAACGCCTTCAAATTACTAAAGGTGTGGCACAAGATATAAAAGATACCAAGATACAACTGGGAAACAACAATGCTATGCTGCAAAAGTACCTTGAATACCAGGTGAGACCAAGCACATCTACAGAGAGCTTTGCTGTCAGTTTACTTAAAATTAGCAGCATTTTGGAGCATGGAAGAGCTGGGAAGCCTCCAACTCCAATCAATCCCTGATAACTGTGCCTGTTGAAAACAAGACATGTAGTTTTTGTCCCACTGATGGCTGCTGTCCCACCAACAACTTCTATTCCACCAGCTGTAGCAGCAAAACGAACTGGCTTCACAACCAGATCGAAAGAGGCCGGAAAAATGAGTTCACATATGTTTTGGTCACTGATAAGACACAATAAATGGTTGATTAAAATGTTTGAGTTAGTAGAATTTATTACCACTTATTAGTTTCATGAACACTAATAGATAAATATTAACAATTAAGGCTGCATAACAAATCAATCACAAAATGTGTCCAAAAATATGTTGGTAACCATTGTTTACATTCTCCCAAATCCGTAACATTACAAACAAGGGACACATTTACCACTAAAATATTTAAAAGTTAACTTGGAAGATGTTTTCCCTTTATGTATAAACAGAGCGTGCACCGTTTGTATTATGTTCAAAGATGTGGTGTCAAAAATCTAACATAATATGCAACCTGCAGTATAGCAAAGTTCAATATATATGTATGCTCTGATTGTTACCAATAAGATATTTCTACTTTGGTTGGGGGTTTATGAACACCTGCAGAAGGTTAAAAGACTTATGCCAGTTGCTCAATTAAAAAATGTTTTTAATTGTGAACATTTGTGTTCCACGTTGGCACACACATGAAGGGTTTAGTTTATGAAAGTACGTGTTTGATGGGGGGTGTCAGTAGGCAGCTAATTAGTATATGTGGCTTTTAATGAGTCCACTGGTGATTTCATTTTATTGTGGTGCATGGAGGGAGGGGTGCAGTAAGTAAACGCACTGACTCTGCAAACAATAACACTGCAGCAAAGCCTGGTTCCAATCCCAGTGTGATCTCCTTATGACCTAGGGCAAGTCACTTTATCTACCCAGGTAAATTACAACCTCTGTGGTGCAGGGACTCATGCCTGCAAAGAATATACTACATACACTGTCAGTGCTATACAAGATAAATATTTGAATTAATAACTGTTTATTATTATTATTTGCCGTTATTATTATTATTATTATTATTATTATTATTATTATTATTATTAATGATAATATATATTGATATTAATAACAGCGGGGATGATACTTTCTATGTACTATATTGATATTTCTATAGGGGACCTCCTTATTTGTATCATGTACATCATAAGTTCAACTTTATTGTAAAATGGATCAAATTAATAACACATATACAGTAAGTCAGTTAATGTTCTGCAGTCCAGAAATTGCTTTTGTGGTTTGCGATGATGCAAAACCACGTCTATTGAGGCTATCTCGCCACCCTTGATGGCCGTGAAAAAAATGTGGGTTTTTAGAAACGATTTTGAAAAAGGAGCTGTGAGAATTCCAGTTCTCGTAAATAAAAATGCGAGTTGGAGGCTTTGTGGACAAACCACTCGGATTGGCAGAGCCAGATTGAAACCGCTTCTAAAATAGCCTTTTGCGCATGGACTGGACATGCAAGAAGGGCATATAGAAGAGCAAAACATGGCAATCTGATCGGAAACAGCTCTTTAAATACGGATTGACACAACTCGCAGTTACGAGAATAGTCCCCCGTGTCTTCTGGCAATCAAAAAGTTAAAGGTGAAATGTCATATAGCTGTCCATAAAGAAACACTTTGTAAAAAAAAATTACAATATCATTGGCTTCCCTAAACAAATATAACCGTGCAAACAGCAATGGTTTGGCTCTTTTAATTTTGGGGAAATAAATTACAAGTTGAATTTCTTATAGGCCTTTGAATAAGGAAGTGTGCCAATCAAGTGTCTTCTTTACCCTTATCCCACCATGTCCTTACATAACTATATAACTAATAAAGATATTGAGGGTGGGGGGGGGGGGGGCATGTAAAGGGTCCTGGCTGTTCAAGCACTTGCTGAATACATAGTCAAAAGGCGAAGTAGTCAGTGAAAATCAAAATCTTTTAAGCCTACGCTCACCATGTTTACAAACTAACTTTAAAAAATGATGGTAAAATACTGATACGTGTCGTATTTGGGTAAAACAGACATCAATCAAATAGCTGTAACCCCTTAAACATATTATTGGCACTTTGATCCTATGAGTGATTGCCCTTTTAAGATAAACACTGTAGACCCATATCTACTAAGCAGTGTCCTGCTATAAAACACCTGGCTCTGGAAGACACCTTATACCCCATGTAAGTTGTAAGGCGTCTTCCAGTTCCTGATGGTGCCATACGGCAGAATACTGTTTAGTAAATATGGCCCAGAATGTCCTAGTACAGCGTTTCCCAAATGGTGGGTCGCGACCCGGCACCGGGCCACGGCACCAAAATTGCCGGGTCGCAGCGAGGCTGGCCGCGCGGTGTCTCCCTCTCCCCCCACCCGCTCAAGTTAAAAAAATGGCGGCGATTCCCCCTACGGTCCTGCGCGCATGCGCAGGGCAAGCAGGGCCCGCTCCCTTCCTCCCCCCCGCTCCCAACGTGGGACGGAGGAGGAAGTACCAGCTCCTCTGCGGCCTGCACGTTATGTGGGATGGAGGGGGAAGTACAAGCTCCTACTGCGGCCTGCTTCCCGCTTCCCCCCGCAGCCAGCTTCCCGAGCTCACCTCCCATGGCACCACCTCCGAGCCCATCTCCGTGCCCCCAAGCCCACCTCCCGTCCGGGGCAGCAGGGGATATCGGGGGCAGAGGGGAAGGCGTCCGGCGGCAAGGTAAGTCACCCTACCCAGTCACTGTCACCCAGTGACTCTCTCCCACCCAGTCACTGTCTCCCACCCACCCAGTCACAGCCTCCCACCCAAGTGTCCCTGCCCCCCCCTCCCCCTCCCACCCAGTCCCTGGCCCCCCTCCAAAGTCCCTGGCCCCCTCCTGAGTCCCTGGTCCCCCTCCTCCCAAGTCCCTGGCCCCCCCTCCTAAACCCACCCAGTCCCTGGACCCCTCCAAAGCCCGGCTACCCACCCAGTCCCTGGCCCCCCTCCTCCCACCCACCCAGTCCCTGGCCCCCCTTCCTCCCACCCACCCACCCAGTCCCTGGCCCCCCCTCCTCCCAGGGGTCCCTGGCCCCCCTCCTCCCACCTCCCAGTCCCTGGCCCCCCTCCACCCACGCAGTCCCTTTCCCCCCTCCAGACCCAGTCCCTGGCCCCCCTCCTCCCACCCAGTCCCTGGCCCCCCTCCTCCCACCCAGTCCCTGGCCCCCATCCACCCACCCACCCTGTCCCTGGCCCCTCGAACCCACCCACCCAGTCCCTGTCCCCCCTCCTCCCATCCAACCACCCACCCACCCAGTCCCTGGCCCCCTCCTCGTGTCCCTGGCCACCCTCCTCTAAAAGTCCCTGGCCCCCCTCCAACCCAGTCCCTGGCCCCAAACCCACCCAGTCCCTGGCCCCCCTCCAAAGTCCCTTGCCCCCTCCTCCCACCCACCCACCCAGTCCCTGGCCCCCTCCTCCCACATCCGTCATTGCCTGTAATTCACTGTTTGTGTCTGTTTGCGTATAGGGGAGAGCGAGTGTGTGTGTATCTGTATCTGTGTGTGTGTGTGTGTGTATCAGTGTGTGTGTATCTGTATCTGTGTGTGTGTGTATCAGTGTCTGTGTGTGTGTGTGTATCAGTGTCCGTGTGTGTGTATCAGTGTTTGTGTGTGTGTGTTTGTGTGTAGCAGTGTCTGTATCTGTGTGTGTGTGTGTGTGTGTGTGTGTGTGTGTGTGTGTGTGTGTGTGTGTGTGTGTGTGTGTGTGTGTGTGTGTGTGTGTGTGTGTGTGTGTGTAGCAGTGTCTCTGTGTGGCTGCGTGTGTGTCAGTGGCTGCGTGTGTGTCAGTGGCTGCGTGTGTGTATCAGTGCGTGTCTGTCAGTGGCTGCGTGTCTGTCAGTGGCTGCGTGTCTGTCAGTGGCTGCGTGTCTGTCAGTGGCTGCGTGTCTGTCAGTGGCTGCGTGTGTGTGTGTATCAGTGACTGTGTGTGTGTGTGTCTGTGCAGGCCCTATAGGCCAGTATTTGCGATAACATTTTTAGTGGGTCACGAAGGAGAAGTTCAAAAATAACCGGGTTACGGAAAAAAAAGTTTGGGAAACCCTGCCCTAGTAGACTGTTACTGTAGCTTTTGATCTTCAAAAGTATTTATCCAGGAAAATGGCCAGTGTTAATTTTTCCCACAGTAATTGCAGGTTTTATCCTTTTAAATATCTTCAGGGTGCAGTACAAGCGTATTATGTAAAGAGAAAAATAACCTGCAGCATAAAGAGACATTTATAACAGAATTGCTCTAGGATAATCGCTGTAACTCCTGAGGCAACTGCTTTCCTTTTATTCTGTAGAGTTGCTTGGAAATATTGGCTGTCCATTAGTTTAGATCAGGTCCTTGGGAGAAGCAGCACTCATATCTCTGGCCAGAACGCTTTACAGATGTAGAATACAAACCTCTCTGGGGTCTGGACAGTACCCTATAACATTACATGTTAATATTTACAGTTTTAAAAGAAAGAACTTCAATGGTAGATCAATGTAGGGCTCTCAGGGTACTAATGGGTTCATGCATGTTGGAGATATATATATATATATATATATATGGTGGGGTTGCAGACCTGCCTAAGACATGCAGATGAGCATACAGCTATATATATATATATGCAAATACAACTGTATGCTCATCTGCATTAGGCAGGTCTGCAACCCCCGCCTTTCCCCATCATCACCCAGCATACAGCACTTCCACTGCAGCAAGGGATTCTGGGACCCATCAAGGTCGAAACAGCTGTCTGTGGGTGGTTTTCTGGGTATGCACCTTGACCCTGGCTGTGCTCGGAGCTGTGACCATGCAGCAAGCTTAAGCCTATAGGGAACCATGTTAAAAATGGTTTTTGAGGCAAAAAGTGACACTGTGTGCTCATTTGCATGTCATTTCCCAGAATCCCTTGCTGCAGTGGAAGTGCTGTATGCTGGGTGATGATGGGGAAAGGCGGGGTTGCCTAAGACATGCAGATGAGCATACAGTTGTATTTGCATATTTGCTTTCCTGTGGAGGGTTTTTGTCACTTTTTTTACTCACCATAACTTAACTCGGTATATATATATATATATATATATATATATATATATATATATATATATATATATATATATATATATATACTAGCTGAGAGCCCCGGCGTTGCCCGGGATGTTTGTGGTGTGGGGGTGGCATTTGGGTGGGGAGTGGTCCACGCGGCCCATGGCAGTGTGCGGTGGTACTGCTGCTGTGGCTGTACTGATGGTGATTGTATCGGTGTGCTGATTTGGGAGGGTTTGTTGCTGATGTGGGGGTGCGGATGTGGATGTGCCGATGGGGAGGTGCGAAGGTGCCAATGTGTGGGTGTTGATGGGGGCTGGGAATGGTGGGGGAGCCGAGAATGCCAGTGTGCTGGGGGGGGGGGGGGCATGGGATACCGGTGTGCTGATGTGGTGGTGCTGGGGATAGTGTATGTGTGTGTATACGTGTGTGTGTGTATATATACACACGTGTGTGTATACATGTGTGTATACATGTTTGTGTGTGTGTGTGTATACATGTTTGTTTGTTTACATTGTGTATGTGTACGTGTGTGTGTATACATGTGTGTGTGTGTATACATGTGTGTGTGTATACACGTGTGTGTGTATACACGTGTGTGTGTGTATACACGTGTGTGTGTATACACGTGTGTGTGTATACACGTGTGTGTGTGTGTGTGTGTATACACGTGTGTGTGTGTGTGTACACGTGTGTGTACACGTGTGTGTGTGTGTACACGTGTGTGTGTGTGTACACGTGTGTGTGTGTACACACGTGTGTGTGTGTATACACGTGTGTGTGTGCATACACGTGTGTGTGTATACACGTGTGTGTGTGTGTGTATACACGTGTGTGTGTGTGTACACGTGTGTGTACACGTGTGTGTGTGTACACGTGTGTGTGTGTGTACACGTGTGTGTGTGTACACGTGTGTGTGTGTACACGTGTGTGTGTGTGTGTGTGTACACGTGTGTGTGTGTACACGTGTGTGTTTGTGTGTACACTTGTGTGTGTACACGTGTGTGTGTGTGTGTACACGTGTGTGTGTGTACACGTGTGTGTGTGTGTGTACACGTGTGTGTGTGTGTACACGTGTGTGTGTGTACACGTGTGTGTGTGTACACGTGTGTGTGTGTGTACACGTGTGTGTGTACACGTGTGTGTGTGTGTGTGTGTGTACACGTGTGTGTGTACACGTGTGTGTGTGTGTACACGTGTGTGTGTGTGTGTGTGTGTGTGTACACGTGTGTGTGTGTGTGTGTACACGTGTGTGTGTGTGTGTGTACACATGTGTGTGTGTGCACGTGTGTGTGTGTACACGTGTGTGTGTGTGTGTGTGTACATGTGTGTGTGTGTGTACACGTGTGTGTGTATGTGTACACGTGTGTGTGTGTGTACACGTGTGTGTGTGTGTGTGTGTACACGTGTGTGTGTGTGTGTACACGTGTGTGTGTGTGTACACGTGTGTGTGTGTGTGTGTGTGTACACGTGTGTGTGTGTGTGTGTGTACACGTGTGTGTGTGTGTGTGTACACGTGTGTGTGTGTGTGTGTACACGTGTGTGTGTGTGTGTGTACACGTGTGTGTGTGTGTGTGTACACGTGTGTGTGTGTGTGTGTACACGTGTGTGTGTGTGTGTGTGTGTGTGTGTACACGTGTGTGTGTGTGTACACGTGTGTGTTTGTGTGTACACGTGTGTGTGTGTACACGTGTGTGTGTGTTTGTAGACGTGTGTGTGTGTGTACACGTGTGTGTGTGTATACACATGTGTGTGTGTGTGTGTGTGTACACGTGTGTGTGTGTGTGTACACGTGTGTGTGTGTACATGTGTGTGTGTGTGTGTACACGTGTGTGTGTGTGCGTACACGTGTGTGTGTACACGTGTGTGTGTGTACACGTGTGTGTGTGTACACATGTGTGTGTGTGTACACGTGTGTGTGTACACGTGTGTGTGTACACGTGTGTGTGTGTACACGTGTGTGTGTGTGTACACGTGTGTGTGTGTGTACACGTGTGTGTGTGTGTACACGTGTGTGTGTGTGTGTGTACACGTGTGTGTGTGTACACGTGTGTGTGTGTACTCGTGTGTGTGTGTACACGTGTGTGTGTGTACACGTGTGTGTGTGTGTACACGTGTGTGTACACGTGTATGTGTGTGTGTGTGTACACGTGTGTGTGTGTGTACACGTGCGTGTGTGTCTACGTATACGTGTGTGTACGTGTCTGCGTGTGTCTGCGTGTGTCTACGTGTGCCTGCGTGTCTACGTGTGCCTGCAGGGAGGGTGGGGGCGAAGGGCAGGGAGGGTGGGGGCGAAGGGCAGGGAGGGTGGGGGCGAAGGGCAGGGAGGGTGGGGGGGCGAAGGGCAGGGCCGGGGGCGAAGGGCAGGGCCGGGGGGGGGGGGTGTGAAGGGCAGGGCCGGGGGGGGGGGTGTGAAGGGCAGGGCCGGGGGGGGGGGGGGAGGGTGAAGGGCAGGGACGGGGGGGGGGGGGTGAAGGGCAGGGCCGGGGGGGGGGGGGTGAAGGGCAGGGCTGGGGGGGGGGGGTGAAGGGCAGGGCCGGGGGGGAGGGGTGAAGGGCAGGGCCGGGGGGGTGAAGGGCAGGGCCGGGGGGGGGGGTGAAGGGCAGGGCCGGGGGGGGGGTGAAGGGCAGGGCCGGGGGGGGGTGAAGGGCAGGGACGGGGGGGGGGGGGGTGAAGGGCAGGGACGGGGGGGGGGGGGTGAAGGGCAGGGCCAGGGGGGGGGTGAAGGGCAGGGCCGGGGGGGGGGGGTGAAGGGCAGGGCCGGGGGGAGTGAAGGGCAGGGCCGGGGGGGGGGGTGAAGGGCAGGGCCGGGGGGGGGGGGTGAAGGGCAGGGCTGGGGGGGGCAGGTCCAGGGGGGGTGAAGGGCAGGGGGGGGGGTGAAGGACAGGGCCGGGGGGGGGGAGGGTGAAGGGCAGGGCCGGGGGGGGAGGGTGAAGGGCAGGGCCGGGGGGGAAGGCAGGGCCAGGGGGGGGGGTGAAGGGCAGGGGGGGGGGGGGTGAAGGGCAGGGCCGGGTGAAGGGGCCAGGGTGGGTGAAGGGCCAGGGGGGGGGGGGTGAAGGGCCAGGGCGGGGGGGGGGGGTTAAGGGCCAGGGCGGGGGGGGGGGGTGAAGCGCCGGCCCGGGTGAAGCGCCGGGCCGGGTGAAGCGCCAGGCCGGGTGGGGTGAAGCGCCGGGGTGGGGTGAAGGGCCGGGCCGGGGGTGAAAGATCTCTTCCCGTGCGGTTACTTACCTCGCACCGGGCCGCGCTCCTCCTCGGGTTCCTCGGCGGTTCCCCCCGGCGATGCGGAGCTGAGACGCTCAGGTGAGGGGGGGTGTGGGCCGCGGCCCGTGCAGCTCCCGACAGAGACAGCTAGGCCTGAGAGCCGGAGCAGCGCGCGCGGGGATGGGGAGCTGGGGGCGCGGCCTCTAGGCCTGAAGGTGAGAGCGGCGACAGCGTGCTCTGTGGGGGGGGAGCACCGGGAGAGAGGGTGCTCTGGGGGGGGGGGGGGGGGGGGCTCTTGGGGGGGGGAGGGGGGGGAGCACCGGTGGAGCGGGTGAGCACCGGGAGAGAGGGTGCTCTGGGGGGGGGGGGGGGGAGAGGGGGGAGCACCGGGAGAGAGGGTGCTCTGGGGGGGGGGGGGGGGGGAGAGGGGGGAGCACCGGGGGAGAGGGTGCTCCGGGAGAGCGGGTGATGTTGAGGTCCCGCTGAGTGCTGATAGGGGGTAGTTCCGTTGTTGCGGGCCAGCGGCCAGGAAAGGGGCGGGGGCGGATAGAGGGTGAGGAGGGGGGTGAGGGGCTCCGGAGCAGCATCGTGCGGTGGATGTTCGGGTGAGTGGGGGGGGGGTGAGGGGCTCCGGAGCAGCATCGTGCGGTGGATGGTGGGGGGGGGGGGGTGAGGGGCTCCGGAGGAGCATCGTGCGGTGGATGTATGGGTGAGGGGGGTGGGGTAGTTTTGGTGTGCTCCGGGGATGTTCGGGTGAGGGGGGGGGGGTGTGATGGAGCATCGTGCGTTGTATGTTCAGCAGCGTGCGTTTGCTGTTGGTGTGAGTGGGGGGGGAGATGGAGCATCGTGCATTGTATGTTTGGGTGAGGGGGGTTGGTGATGGGCTGCAGTAGCGGGAGAGCTGTGGCGTGCGTTTGTAGTGTGCATGAGGGTGGGGGGGGTGATGGTGGAGGGGGGGTGCATGAGGTTGAGGGGGGTGGTGGTGGAGGGGGCGTGCATGAGGTTGGGGGGGTGGTGGTGGAGGGGGGTGTTTGTAAGAGGCAGTGCGGTGAGTGTTAGGTGCTTAGAAGCATTCCCAAAGGTCACTGAGGGGTGGGACAATGTGGCAGTGGTGTTGGCCAAAGGCCAATGAGAGTCAGTGAGGGGTGGGACAGTGGGTGAGGGGTGGGACAGTGTGGCAGTGGTGTTGGCCAAAGGCCAATGAGAGTCAGTGAGGGGTGGGACAGTGGGGTGAGGGGTGGGGACAGTGTGGCAGTGGT
>NC_134487.1:268782405-268924905 GCF_040206685.1 Ascaphus truei | reverse complement strand
AGCCTCACACTCACATATCATCCCCCGTGAGCTCAGACCAGCTGGTGTGAGCTACTGTGTACACCGATTATTGTGTACCACATCCTAAAATCGAAGCTCATTAAGGCAATTCTTTTCAGGAGATGTGAAGACCCGTTGTCGCCATTAGACATTGACATGTGCACTGTTTTGGGTGCCACTCTCCAAACACATCAATGTCCTTGTCGGAGTATTCCAACTTCAATTTCTTCTCATTTTCTTCTTTGACTTCCAGTCCCGCAAGTCCTCAAACTTCACTTTGATTCTTTCTGTGTCTTTCACACTTGCTGACTGTTTACTACTGTAGGCTTTTGGCAAAACCTATGGATCTGGTTCTCTGCTTTTATGTCACAGCAAAGAGTGGTGGAATTGGAACTATTCAAGGCCAGCATTTACCTTCGATTCTCCTTTTCAATCTTTGAACATTCCAACTCTAAACCTTCATGGTTCTTCTTACTGTAATGTCTTTTCTTAAGACCATTTCCACTCCTACCAGTATTTTTTTATTTCCCCATTTGGTGCATTTATCTGGGACTTAGGAGATGGAGTACAGAGGCTTGCTACCTCATTATCGGGTTGTCATCACAATGAGTAGTCGTGGTTGAAGAGTACACTGGTGCCAAAGTCCTTGTAGTCTGTGCTCTCACACAGTGTCTCTTCAAGTACTCTCTTTTTTATGATGTGCTTTGCTTCCTCAACCTTGCAGAGGACTTCTCGCTCAGGCTCATCTTTCCAGTTCAGCAACTCTTCTTTTACTCGCTTGTGTAAGGAATCGGGGGCTACGTCCCCTGCGACGTGACCCCTCCTTACCCACTACCAGTACTGCAGCTGTTGCTGCCTCTGCCCCTCATCGCTACCCCTGCCGGCGCGTGGCACTTCCTGCTACTCACACCGTGGCTGCCATCTTGGATTCTCGCACTGGCGTTACAGAGCACGCATCTATCACTGGCACTTGTAACACGCGCGCCATGCCTGCCTCCGCCCCCCGCTCAGCCCAGGAGTTCTTGCCACGCCTCCTGCACTCTCAGCTGAGCCCTCTTACTCCCAGCCTCTCAGGAGCGGCTCCTCATCACGCTCCCGTCCGTATTGGTGGATACCGCTTTAAATATCCTGCTCTGTCACTTCCTCCTTGCTCTGCATAGCTCCTTGCTTCCTGTGTAGCCTGGAAACTGTGTTGTGCTCCTGTTTGTCTTTACCTCTACAGATTTGAACCGGCTTGTCTGACTTACCTCTCTGGCTCCCGACTTCGGCTTACCCATAACGATTCTTACCTCTCAGACCCTTGGACACGGAAACGGATTTGACTACGGAACTCTCTATACTCCTGAACTCGGCAAGTACAACGACTATTCTAAACCTTAATCCAGGCCTGGCCATGCTACAACCACATCCAGGACCCCCTCCCTCTGCTGTCGGTGTGTATATTCAACATCCCACCTCAGTACAGGGGACTGTCCTGGTCTGCAGGCTGCACAGCGTGACATTATGCAGAGTTCAACAGAAACAGACCTTACAGAGGTGGGCCAACTACTGTAATCAGGAGACTTGCGCTTTGCATTGATACTTTGGGAACTCAGATCACAAGCCTGGTACAACAGCTTTCCCAGCTTTCACTACAGCCTATTCTGCCACCGTCCCTAGCCATGCAGGGTGGCAATCGGCCATCAGAACTCAGGATTCCTACGCCTAAAGCATATGTGGGCGACCCTCTAGCCTGTCATGGGTTTTCCAACCAATGTGAAATACAGTTTGAGATTTCTCCCAGCCTGTTCCCCACCGGACGCACCAAGGTAGCCTATGTTTACTCTATTTTAACAGGGGACACCTTGGCATGGGACTCTCCCATCTCGGAGTTGAGTGCGGAAATCACCCAAGATTACCAGCTCTTCCGCCAAGAATTCCAGCAGGTATACGATATTCCCGCCCGCAGAGATACTGCCGCTGCTTCTCTTGTTCAATTGTCTCAAGGTCGTAGGTCCGTAGTCAAATACGCATTGGAATTCCGTACTGTCGCGGCGGAGACGTATTGGAACCAAGAAGCCCTTATTGCTGTGTTTTGGCAAGGTTTGGCCAATTCTGTAAAATATGAATTTACAGTCCAGCCCAGGCCCCAGGGATTAGAGGAATTGATCGCACAATGTATACGAGTGGATCAGCGCCTTCAACAGCGCCGTCATGAACGCCAGCGTCCCAGAATTTTCTCTTCTGACCCTATTCTTCCCAGGTCCTTCCCAGCTATTCGCCCTGTTCTAGACGCTGTGGAACCCATGCAGATTGCCAGTCAAGAGTTCTGTAATACCAACAGGACTGACGATTGAACCCCTGACCGGACTGCCGAAAGGGCTCGTCGCTGGAATGAGTGCCTTTGCTACTACTGTGGATCTCCTGAGCATATAGTACGTTTTTGTTCTTTAAGGCCCAAAGAACAAACACGACCAAATGGGCAAGAGGTTTGAGAGAGTTGGGCTGAGGCCAATCCAAAACAACCTTAAGTTTTTCAGGGTCCATTGAAAATCCTTTATTTGAAATTATATAGCCTAAGAAGGCAGTAGAAGTTTGATGAAAAAGAAATTTCTCGAGCTTAGCATAGAGATTATTGACACTTCCTGAAACAAGCTTTCGTCTCGGCACCCATTCTGCGACATCCCAATGTTAGTCTTCCTTTTACTTTAGAAGTTGAGGCGTCTGATTGTGGTGCAGGCCCAGAGATTCTTCCCTCAAGATAAGCTTCATCCATGCGGTTTTTTTTTTCAAATAAGTTTTCGCCCGCTGAAAAGAACTATAATGTTGGCAATAGAGAGCTCTTGGCTATCAAGATGGCCTTACAGGAATGGCAACATCTCCTGGAAGGCTCCCGCGAGCCTATTTCTATATTGACCGATCATAAAAATCTTCTTTATATCGAAAATGCACGTCGTCTGGGGTCTCGTCAAGCCCGTTGGGCACTATTTTTCTCAAGATTTAATTATACTCTGTCTTATATTCCCGGTTCTAAGAACACAAAAGCTGATGCCTTGTCCCGACAATTTTCTCCTGAGGAAAGATCCGAAGAAACCCCTGAAACTATCATACCCTATAAGTTTATAATTTCCGCCAACTCATTTGGCATTCTCGAAAAAATCGTTGAAGCTCAAACACAAATTCCGAGTGGTCTAGAGGTACTGGAAGGAACTCTTTATGCTGCACCCAGGTTTCATCAAAAGATAATAGAATGGGGCCACTCCATCCGTTCAGCTGGCCATCCCGGCTACAAAAGAACTTTGGATCTTATCAAGCGTACTTTTTGGTGGCCTAATAGGCAAAGATGGTTCATAAATTTACTAGTGCTTGTCCAGTATGCGCACAAAACAAGACTCTACATCAAAGACCCTCAGGCTTGCTCATGCCCTTGCCAGTACCTGAATGTCCATGGTCACATATTTTAATGGATTTCATTGTGGATCTACCACCTTCCAGAGGGATGAATACCATTTTGGTCATCGTTGACCGTTTTTCAAAACAGGCCCACTTTGTTCCACTCAAATGACTTCCCTCCTCGCCCACCCTAGCTGATATCTTCACCAAGGAGGTGTTTCGCATCCATGGGATACCTACATCCATTGCCTCGGACCGAGGCACGCAATTTATACCGAAATTTTTGCGTAATCCTTCTCATCAGGCTAATGGGCAAACAGAGACTAAATCAAACGCTGGAACAATACCTACAGTGTTTTATTTCCAATTCCCAGGATAATTGGGTGGACCTGCTACCTTGGGCAGAATTTGCAACCAATTCCCTTCGTAATGAATCCACGCACGAAACCCCGTTCTTCGAGAATTATGGTTTCCACCCAAGTCGACTGCCAATCTCAAACATTCCGATAGGTTTGCCGGCGCCTGATGAACGGGTAACTACTCTTCAGGAGTCATGGATCAAGATCCAGTCCGCGCTTCGTCAACAGGCCCCTAATTAAAAGCCAGGGGACCGAGTTTGGCTTTCGTCCAAGAACATCAAGTTGAAGTCTCCGACCCCGAAATTGGCACCCCGATTCTTAGGGCCTTTTCTGATCCAGGAACAAATCAATCCTGTGGCATTTCATCTGCAACTTCCGTCTTCCATGAGGATTCCAAATGTATTCCACGTTTCCTTACTCAAGCCATTCGTCCAGAGCAAACGGTTCCCTGCTATGATGATCCAGGGGATTCCTTCCCCTTCCTTCTCTCCCCCTGTTCCATCTCCTGTTAACCCTTCTACCCTGTCCCACTCCTGTCCCATTCCTTCTTCCTCTCTCCCACTTCCTAAGCGCATGCCCCACAGACCTCACGCACCCGCGCAGTCCCCGAGCTCCTGCAATGACAATCCCAGCTCCCAGTCACCCGCTGTGCCATCGACCAATACCTTGCCAGCCCTGGCAGTTCCGTCCGCTCCTCTGTCTCCCTCCAGCACAGTTCCCGTGGCGCAGTGCTCCGAGTGCCTGGTGACACGGCCTGTGCGCGCTCCCCCTCTGCTCGCGCAGGGCGCGTGCACACGCTCCTCCTCCGGGCTCTGTCTGCCCTCGGCGTCCTCCTCCCGGTCCCTGCGGGCCATCTCGCTCTCGCAGCCTGTGCGCGCGCACCCTCAACTTACAGAGGGCACGCGCACACGCTCCTCTTCTCTACCCTGCCACGATCCTGACTCCTCCCCCCAATCCCTACTGGTCACTCCCCTTACTGCCCCTTCTGTCTCCTCCACTCTTCTCCCTGACCTATCTCTATCTTCTCCCACTTCTCTCTCTGCTCCTCCCCTCTCTGTCATTGGTGCACCTTCCTTTATAATCCCTTTCTGTCCACTTCTTCCTCGCTCTGCATAGTTCCTGTTTCCCTGTGTGCTGACCTATGCTGTGCTGCCTCTGTGTCCCTGCTGTATCCTGCTCCTGTGTTTACCTTTGGATTTCCCTGGCTTTGACCCCTGCTTGTTCTGGACTACTCTGCTCTCTGTACCCCTTTGAACCTTGCTACGCTCTCGACTACGCTGCTTTCTGGAACCCTTGGACCTGGCTTTGTACCCCGACAATTCTACTCTCTGGACCCCTTGGACATTGGCACATGGGCACGACTATCCCTACGTATACTCCTAAAGACATTGCAAGTATCGCTAACCACTCTTTCTACAGGCCCAGCAACGCTATACCACACTCCTGGCTTGCTCCCATTGCTGTGGGTGTGTGGTGTAATACCTTTCTGACCTCAGTACTGGGGTCTTGCCAGGTCTGCGGGCATACAGGCGTGACACCTGCTAAGACTCATAAACCCAAACCAGTCACAATCCAAGGACACCATGAATTCGAAATCCAGACAATCATGGATTCTCGCGTATCCAGAGGAAAGATACAATTCCTTGTTCACTGGAAGGGTTATGGCCCAGAGGAACACTCTTGGGTACCCAAGGAGGACACCTATGCTCCAGTTCTCTTGGATCGCTTCCATAAGAAATTCCCACAAAAGCCTTGGTGGATCGTCCGGAGGTCGATCCCGAAGGGGGGGGGAGGGTACTGTAAGGAATTGGGGGCCACGTCCCCTGCGACCCCAAATGACCCCAAAATGAGTCCCTCTTGCCCTGTTCCAGTCGCTGTGGAACCCATGAAGATTTCCAGTCAAGAGTTCCGTAATACCGACAGGACTGCCGATAGAACCCCTGACCGGACTGCTGAAAGGGCTCGTCGCTGGAATGAGTGTCTTTGCTTCTACTGTGGATCTCCTGAGCATACAGTACGTTTTTGTTCTTTAAGGCCCAAAGAACAATCACGACCAATGGGGCAAGAGGGACTCATTTTGGGGTCAATATCTTTTCACCCTATCTCTGAAGAGGAACTCCCTAAGAGAATTATGCTTCCAGTCTCGCTTGAAGGTCCGAATTTTCTCGTAACCACTGCCGCTTTTCTTGATTCAGGATCCGGTGGTAACTTTGTGGATCAAGATTTTGCTACTCATAACAAAATTCCGCTCATCGCTTAGAAGTCGCCGATTGGCCTCGAGGCTATTGATGGTCGTCCTTTGCAACCTACCTTCATCACGTTAGAGACTCTTCCTCTCACCCTTTCTGCCGGTACTCATAACGAAATCATATCCTTTGACGTGATGCACTCTCCTGGCGTTCCAGGTATCCTAGGATTACCCTGGCTACAGCAGCACAACCCACGCATTGATTGGAGGGATGGCAAGACAATAGAGTGGGAGCCAGAGTCAGACGCCTCACCATTGCCGGTCATTTCTCCTACCACAGTCCTCGTGGGAGTGGAAACGCCCCCGGCTAATGATTCCGCTCTTCCTGAAGCATATGCGGATTTCATCGACGTGTTTATCAAGACACAATCGGAGGTTCTACCTCCTCACAGACCTTATGATTGCCCCATTGATCTGGATCCCGGTGCTGTTCTTATGAAATGTCCTACCCCTTGTCTCTCCCTGAAACTGAAGCCATGGCAGCATCCATCAAAGAAAACCTTGAAAAAGGATTCATTCGTAATTCTTCGTCCCCCCGCTGGTGCCGGGTTCTTTTTTGTCAAAAAGAAAGACGGATCCCTGAGACCATGCATTGATAACCGAGGGCTCAATCTCATCACAATCAAGAATCGATACCCCCTTCCGCTGATCTCCGAACTTTTTGATAGGCTTCAAGGGGCAAATTTTCTTTCCAAGCTAGACCTCTGAGGAGCTTACAATCTTGTTCGCATCCGAGAAGACGATGAATGGAAGACTGCCTTCAATATCAGAGGCGGCCACTACGAGTATCTTGTAATGTCCTTCGGCTTATGCAATGCTCCTGCTGTTTTTCAGGATTTTATGAATGATGTTCTCAACTCTTTCGTAATCATCTATCTGGAAGATATCCTAATTTTTTCTAAAAATCTTCAAGATCATGTCCAGCATACCAGGCTCGTTCTCGCTCGCCTTCATATTCAACATCCCATCTCAGTACAGGGGACTATATATATAGTCAAACTAGTGACAGGCAAGAGGAGATCGCACGATGCGTGGAAGAACTCATTGACAAGCTGTCACGCTGTGCAGCCCGCAGACCAGGCCAGTCCCCTGTACTGAGGTGGAATGTTGAATATACACACCGACAGCAGAGGGAGCAGGTCCTGGATGTGGTTGTAGCGTGGCCAGGCCTGGATTAAGATTTAGTATAGTCGTTGTACTTGCCGAGTTCAGGGCTGCACAGCATGACAGCTTGTCAACGAGTTCTTCCACGCATCGTGCGATCTCCTCTTGCCTGTCACTAGTTTGACCATCTGTGTCTGGATCAGCATCAATAATCTACAGCAGCCCAACCTTGGCGGAGTTGTCATAAACCTGGCTGTACCCCATGGCATCTCTTCTTTACAGTTGACAGATTTGTAGACTTGGACCTCTTTCCTGACGCATTAATTTATTCAGACGGAAGCTCCTTTGGTTAACCAGCGACGTCTTTCAGCGTGTAGTAGCAGATACATTTGTATCACATTGTAGTCACAGACAGAATCTTTATAGCGACTCATTTCATAGTAAGGAATCTGTTGTGGACCACGTGGTTTCTTTAGCATGACTGGAATGCAATCATACATTGCTTCAAATGTCCATACTTCTTGCTTTGTCATTGCATTTTCCAATCTGAATGAAGAGCGCAGGTTTCTTTATTCTGGTGATAAAGTTTACGCGTTTACAATCCTCTGTAGGCAGCCTGTATGACGACAGTTCTGGAGCGTTGGCACAGATAACTTTCTCTCTTGTTCCTTCCTTGGATAACAGATCTATAGTATTTCTGGTGTTGGAATGCTTTCTTTCTTTCTTTCTCTGATCTGATATGAAAAAGTTTTAACTGGAAACACAGGGATTTGCCTCTTTCCTACTCCAAGGTGCTCTGTGCTTCTTGCCTTGCTAATTACACTTTTAACTTCTCTTGTTCAAATAGTTTCTTTACATTTCTACCTCCATAAAGCTTCTCATTTCTTTCACTGACCTGGTTCCTCAAATCTGTAACTTCCTCTTTCAGACTTGTATTCTCTCTTTTTACAGTCTCTAAATGAATCAGGATTTTTCATCAGCATCTTTCAATTTACTCACCTTTTTGCTGAGAGCGTGGACCTCATGGCATGAGAACCTCAGCTCTGTTCTGAGAGACTTTCAGCCCTATGTTGAGATTGTGAACCTCTCTCTGAGAGATATTATAGCCCTGCTTCCAGTCAGCAATTATTTTGTCAGACTTTCTCTGCCTCTTTACACAACAGCAGCAGCGGCGTTTGCCTTCTCCAGACTAGATGTCACGTCCTCCAACTCATTCTGGATGAGGCGCTTTGTCTTCTCCATAGACACACTTAGCGACAACTGCTGAAAAGCCCCACTGTAACTCAGCCTTGGCCTCTTGCTCTTTATCTAATCATTCGTGGAGGAGGAAACAGTTGTGCCTTTCAGATTGCAGTGCATTTTCGGCGTGGCTCAAGGAATCAAAACTCTTTGGTTCTTGGTCCACTTCCCTGTTACTGTTTGTTGAGGGATTCTTCATGTCATAACTGGATAGACATACCTTCTAGGTAAGCAAATTCAGCACTACACCCACTGCTACATCATGGGCCTCTGATGTGGCTTTGGCTCTGGCTCAGACCCTGTTTCTGAGAAGCCTCTGCAGATTCCGCCATTCTCCTGAGAAATCTCCAGTCGATCTGGACTGCAGTACATCTCGGGTCCTTTCTAACACATATTTGACATCCCAGGATCATCTTTAAAAGTTTCTGAAACTTCCTCTGTAAATTGAGAAATTATTTTCTTTTTCTCTATCTACCACTTAACCTTGGAAAACTCTGATGCATCAGTGATACTTAGTACACACTCATTATTAATAGCGTCTGCATTTTTCTTGTGTCCACAGAACGCTGCTTGCTGCTCCAGTTGCTTGGCTTGCTGGAAAAATATTCCTCTTGCTGCTGATGCTGCTCTGTTCCTGGAGCTACATAGGAGTCATCATCATCATCATCACAAGGCCTGAAGGGACACTGTTCCCTGTGAGCGGGCTCTTTACACCATTAACACATCTGCTACTGCTCCCTTTCCGGGGCTACATAGGAATGCTCATTCCTGAAGGGACTCATTACACAATAAACACATTATATGCTCCATTCTGGCACTTTCAGGTGTATTCCAACTGCTTTTTATAGCATGTCAAAGGGGCCCAAGACACCGCTACATTTGTCGCAATATTTTTTAATACTCCCTGGTTATGGAATCCTTCCTGATCTATTTAGGAGAAGAAATACATTTAGCATAGTAGTAAATTCTGTACACACGTAGCGTAATTGGTATTAGACAAAAGTGGCAGGAGGAAGGAATGTAACCGCAGGTAAGTGAGGTCCATATATATAAAACTCAGCCACCACATATTGGTATTCATACTGTGGGGACAGGTGACATTAGCTTTTAACCCAAGAAGGGCCTGTGTTACTATAGCCGGTGTATAAAAACGTTTATCAGGGATATTAGGGCAGGTGTCAATAACTATTAACCCTATATGGGTCTTCCATATCCTGAAATTTATTTCAGAATTCAAGCTTTCTTCTTTAGTGTAAGCAACAGTGATGCTAATGTCTTTCAGTCAGACTGATTTGTCTTTAATGACTTGTCATTCGACCAATAGGCACAGGAGCCAAATACCTGTTATCCCTGAATCGATTGGTTCTTTTCCACAGTACACATTCTCAAAACAGGTGTCAAAAAGCTATTAACCCTACATGGGCCTTGTGACAATATGAGCAATGAGGCTCTTATTATAAAGGTGAAGCCCAGTCATTGCCCTGTCATCTGGATGATTTTACAAGGTTGCCCTGTATATATATCCTATTTTGGCTCATCTCGCCAAATATATTAGATGAATATATATGTGTAAACCTTTATTTTTTTGTGAAATGCATTTATGCTTGTGTAACTGTGTGTTTATTTGTTCCCTGAGCATGCTACGCTGGTAATACACTTACCCAGCTTACAAACTCAGAGATCCAGGTTTAGATGGTTCCACGAGGTGGTTGAGGACAAAGGAGAGTGGTGATGGGCCGGCCTCCTATCTGGAAGTCATTCTCTGCCCGGACAAAGAGGTGCCTATCTCATCAAGAAATATCAGGTCACCATTGAGAACATGGGCACGTAAGCGCTGGTCTCATTGGCTAGTTTGTAATGCCCACCCTCCTTGCCTTAGCCTCCCCGTCATACCCAAATCCCAGATTGGCCAACACAGGCGAGCCCTCACTCTATGATTGGGCCAACACAGGCGAGCCCTCACATTATGATTGGCCCAACACACAGCATCTGAGCTGTGATTGGTGGTCTGCTGCATTCTCCATGATTTTCTATGGAAGCGGGTAATCTAGAAAATATGTAGTCAATCTCAGATCAACAGACCTTGCTGAGGCCAGCTTGGGGATGGACTTTCTTTTATCTTAAATCAGCTTCTATCTTCATCTGTCATTATTTCTTGATGCAACAGCACTCCCCTAAACCAGGAACTCCAACGCTGCTATCGCTGGTATGCTGGAGGACTCTTTACAACAGAACACCGACAGTGAGGTCCCAGAGGTCACGTGTTCCAGCGGAGCAAACAGACTGCGGTCACTCCAGCTGTGTTGGCGCATGAGTCTCATCTCATACAACGCTTTATCTTTATTTGTCTGAATGATTGTTTTATTAAACCTTTTGTTATCTTTTATCACACAAGGATCGGGCGCTTTTTTCTTTTTCATATATATATACATATATATATATACATATATATATATATATATATATATATATATATATATATATATATATATATATATATATATATATATATATATATGGGTTTTTTTTCCCTTGAAGTGAATCAGCACACCTAAAACTTAATCAATGTGAGGTTCTTGATCCGAAGAAAGTATGTAGAGGATGTACACTCATTCTCAGCTTTATTGAACCATTTACAAATTGACATTTCAGTCCCCAGCCGGACCTTTAGCAAGATAACTATAATTAAAATAAATAGTTATCCTTAGCACTCCTAAATATTAAAAAGTTCCTTCGTTTATTTAATCCATAGAAAAAATATAACCGGACGACATTTCAGGCCTACCTGGCCCTTTGTTAAGGTCCTACATTCATATTTAATCTTATTATTACTGATTGTGTAGGTAATTCCCTGTATTTTAAATTGTTTGTACAGTATAAATATATACAGCATACATACAAGCAGACACAGTACATAAATCTATTATGGCCCAGGTGCACAAAGCTACTCAGGGATCATATGGACATACAGTATTATCAAAATCAGTAATGGAAGTTATGTTCCATGAGGTTAAAGTGAATCACAAACCTAATTGCTGTAAATGCAAAAACAATGGGCATCAGTAACTTCATTACCATAGGCTTAGCAGCATGTTAGGTTAGCACTGCCTCGCATTATCCTTAAAAAAAATGACTGGTGTTAAGCCTGTCGCGAGAGAGACTGAGACTACTTTAGTTAGAGTCCCAAGTGCATTTGCCCTCCCCCTCGTCCTGATGGAGGTGTGACAGAATATCGAAATGTTGATTTGTTCAATAAAATATGATTTTAGTTTCAACAACACTAGCATTATATATATCCCCTCAAATCCACCTTCAAACAACACATAGAGAGCAACCTGTGCACACCTGAGATACCTGGGATATATGCTAATAGGAGTAATTTAAACATACATATCCCATCCTCTCTCTCTCCCTCCCTCATACACAAACGACATGTTATGGTCTGTCAGGAGATAACACCGTCATTAGGTATGACATAAATTATTCTCTGTTTAATCCCTGAGAACTATAATGGAGCTACAGTAACAGGGAACACATCTTTTGCATGTTATACAGTAGCTAACACAATGGCCGTTATGGCTGAAAACAGCACTTAATACTCGTTACTGAGCTTTAAGGATATCCTTTATACTTAACGACGTGTTAGCTAAACTTAACGTACTGTTACTGCAATAACAGAGTTTTGTGGCTCTGGGGCTACGTCTTATAAGAATGAGTTCATTCAAAGCTCTAGAAGCCACATTGGTAATGGACAAAAGCAGATTGATGAAGGTTCTTATTCCTTTTAGTGGACCAACATTAGGGTTTTTCATACATTAGATCAGGGGTACACAAACTTTTCTGTTCGCGCCCCCCTGTCTTCTCTCCCTCCCTGCTCGCGCCCCCCTCCTTACTAGCTCTCTGGCTTCGGTGGCATCCTTTGACATTACAACATCATTGGACACCGTGTTGTCATGACGATGCGTCACTGAAGAGCCGGCTGAGAGCAGTTAAGAGGAAATTACAGAAGCCTCGTGCCTCCCCTGGCATTTAATTTAAATCCTGTGGGTTAGAGCACAGGGCCTCTGTAAACACCGTGCTCCACCTAGAAAATCCCACATCCCCCTGGGGGGCGTGCCCTACAGTTTGCGCACCCCTGCATTAGATTATAGTGTACAGAGCTTTCAAAACTGTCATAGGTTTGGCCTTCAAGTGACCTTTATATGCCATTATATTGATTAATGTTGGCTGCTAGCACTGAAATACTGTACATATATTGAAAGTTAGATTTCAATAGTAGGTTTAAATACTGAACCTCAGAATAGTACAGATACAGAACTTTGCTACTCCTGGGGGGGGGGGGGGCGTGGCGGTGGCGCAGCCATGACGTCAAACGGCTTGTTCGCCCACATTGGCTGAACCGTCACCACAAGAAAATACAAAATCCTTGTCTTTACAAAATGTGGTCACGCATCGCGAGCTCTACATGTGCGTGTAAGCAGCGACTGGGCCCAGCACCACAGAGGGGCGGATCTTGTTCCCACCTCACATGCCAATTCCATCTCAGCTGCGACCATTGGGACAAAGCCTTACAGAGCAATGTACTGTAGGTTTTTTGTCACTGTACTGAAGAGCACATCACTTACCTACAGTATCTCACTCCCTCTTTCGGAAAAGACCTACAGTATGCACCAAGTACTGAAAAGGGCTCAGTGCTGACTAGAGATGTGCAAAACGTTCACAGGCTGTTGCAAACCACGCAAAATGCTCACCTTTTTTACCGGCCCAGTCAGCTTTTGCCAGAGATTCGCGAAGTATTAAGTCAATGTGCATTGCAATTTTGTTTACTATGCTAATTTGAGAAATTCTCTAACATTGCCCTAATACCGTAATCTTGAGACTAGAAAAACAGGATACATACAGTACATACCACTCACACTGTCTTTCATATATTTTCTGAAAGCTTTCAATATCTAAGAATTATTTTGAGATGTTATTATCGCTTTATGGCTTGACAAAACGTTTCGGAAGGAAGCAACATGGAGATAAATAAATGCTAAAAGTTTTGCTGATCTTGGAGAACAAAAAAGGAAAAAACCAGTGCACAGCCAAGAGTGGGTCCCAAACCATGTAAATGTAGCCATGTATACAGTAAAAATGGTATACAGTTCTTTCTCATGCTGGCAGTAAACCTGGTAAGTATGCAGGATTGCCAGCATTAATCATGGAGATTTGCCCTCACACCCTGGTGAGGTGTCATATGTACACAAGGGGAGTGGTAACATGCTCTGTGTCCACCGTTAGTGGCACAAGAGGTGTGGCTGTTTTCTGAGTCTATATAAGACACAGCATTGCCTAAAGTTAGTAGTTGGTTGCTGTTGGGGAGTGTTAATCAGTTATGATTCAGTTCTGGAGGTCTGCAGCAGTTAAGGCTTTCAGATATAATTACTAGATTTATCTACACTGTGTTCAGGGATCTGACACAGATTGTGATCTCCCTTAGGGGAGAGGTGACCCGACTCTTTTGGAGAGGCTAGGAACTTCTGAAAGGGATGCACTACGTGGAAATGAGCGGCTAGACTGACCGCTGTGAGGGGCAGTCTGCCTGAAGATGTTAATAAAGATGCCCAGTTTCACAAGACCATTGCTGTGTATGTGTGGAGTCATTACACAGAAGGAGGCACCACAGAGGTGGTCCTCATCAGACACATCCCCCTGTGGCCGCAGAGATCCTGATGAGGTGGAGGCTCTGCATCGGATGAAGACTCTGATAACACTACCTCAGATGCCTGTCATGCTGATATCCCCATACCAACCTAGCGGGAGACTCAGGAGTCCTGTAAGCCAGCAGGTGCACCACACGACATACATACATGTAATGGGGCCAGTAGACTACAGGGGCCATTGTGAGATTGGGTGGGGGCCTGTAAAACCGTTACATTAATGGAGGCACTGCTGAGATACCTATCAACAGGACAGGCTTTTGCTAGGCACACTAGGAAACAGGGAGAGTGTATGCTGCCAGTCAGTGCTGTTGATGGAGATGGAGCCTAGGGGTAGTCAGGAGTGTGATGGATTTGTCAGCTCGCAAAGCACAACCTAGGATCCTGAGTGGAGTTAAGTGGGTCTGGAGACAGGGCTATAGCTGTTCTAGTCACCTTGAGGCAACTAGTTGGTAGGATGCCTGAAGGAATAGCTTGTTAACGTGGTCAGGAATTCTGGAGAGGGTCTGCGCTAGGCTGGCCAACAGTAGGTAGACGCCCTAGTACTGCATGGGAGAAGCCAGAGTACTCTAGCAAGTAACCAGGACACTTACCATAGTGCACAGACTGGAGGAAGGAAGACACAGCATACACTGAGAGAGTGAGCCTAGCCTGAGGTAGTGCAACATGAGTAAGACGTACATTAGATACACGTAGGAGGTGCATCGTGGCATTCTTTATTGCATCGTAATGACAGCTGCCCCGCAGAGAGGAGCATCATGTGCGATAAACAAAATTTCAGTGTGAAGATGGCGACCGCAAGTAGAGAAGCTCTGCGCGGTGCGGAGAGTCAAAGATGGTTGACCGCGGCTGATGGAGGGAGCGCACGTGGTGTGTATGCCATGGAGACAAGGGCTGCAGAAGGAACTTTTGCCAGCATGTTGTGGAATGGCGCCAAGGCTGTGGCCGCACCGTTTTGGTCCTGCCTAGGATCGCGGGGTGCTACTCTGGAGGACAGTGTTGAGGATATTGTTGTTGTGTGCGGTGAAAATGGAGAATCTGCTTGCCAGACGGCGAGCTACAACCAAAAATCTACCTCAGTTGCTTATGTGAATGGCCGTGTAAACCAAGATGGCGGCTCCCGCTTCCCTGGTAGACCGTGTGGGCCGAGTGCCGAGAATGCTGCAAATGCACAAGTTGCAAGGAGTTGGTCGGGATTGGCGCCAAGCAAAGAACCCCACCCTGCTGGGGGGTATGGCGCGAAAGCTGTGGCCGCACCCTCCTGGATTGTAACAGGCTCAGAGCCAGTGCTGGGTCACCCAGTGAATCTGTGGGACCTTCCCCTAAAATCTACCGGGGGAGTGGTTTCCAACTTTGCCAAATGAGAGTGGAGCTGGCTGAGGGAGGAGTTAACAAACCGACCCCTGTCCTTCAGTTGCGAGTAGCTGGTGAACAGGCAAGACCACTACAGAAAGTGTCCCCTGTAATCAGTGCTGTCAGCGGAAAGGAAAAAGAGATGGACATCTCAGCTCACCCCTACTCATTACCAGGAGGCTTCCTGGTGCTCAAGGCGGGTGACACCGAAACGATAAAGTGCCTGTGCATGCAGTGCCGACTGCCGGGTGGCATAGCCAGCACAACGGCTAGGTGCCCCCAATGTGGCATCCACTACCTATGGGCCATGCAGCCCTTTGTGCCGGGACAGACCGTGGAGGCAGGAGCGGAAACAGCCAAGCTGACGGCTGAAGCCTCGCCTAAAGTCAAGGAGGAGCAAGCTGATCCCGGAGAATGGGGATCGCTCCTTATGATAGCGACTGAGCCTAGAGAGAAAGGGGCCAGCAGCCGCGGTGAGAACCTGGAACCTCACCGTCGGTCCCCTACGGGAGTGCCACTTCCCGAGTCGGAGTTCGGATCTTCGGACAAGGAGCAAGCGACCCAGACATCGGTGGTGATGCGCCAACCGGCGGACCACTACAGCGGTGCTGCAAAAGAACCAGCACTTACCTGTGTCACTGCAGAGCGGAGTCTCGAGGTGCCGAGATCGCCTGTGCAGAAACAACCGGAGCGGCGGAGTCCCACGGCCGTGGTGACTTCCAAAGCGGGCAGCGGAGAAGACCCGTCCCGAGCCGACGGAGCGGTGAGACACATCGTTGTGGAGGAAGAGGTTCCGGTGGGGAGCCCAACCCAAGATGGCGGCGGTGAGTCCCACAAGATCAATGATGTCACGTCCGGCGGATACAGCGGAGCCGGATGGAAGATGGCCGCGTCTTCGTGACCGCCGTGCTGTATCAGGTCGGCTTGGTCCGGGAAGAGCTGGCAGGCCCTGCGGAAGCCTGGGAACAAGGAGATGGATGAGCCGGAATGCCAGTCCGATGGTACCGGTCAAGGTAGCGAGAAGCTGCGGGTCGTAGCCCCGCATCGGCTGATAGCGTTTCCCTATGCCCAACCCCCGGCCATAGTTAAGACCCCTGCCCCTTTCACTTCCTCATCTGGGTCCCAGTCTAGCCAAGGATTGTCTGGGGAGTCACGGGCCACTTCTGATGAATGGACTGGGGAAAATCTGGACTGGGGTGATTGCTTTACCTCCGATGAAGGATTGGGGAGGGAATTGTATAGGAGAAAGGAGTCGTCTTGTACTAGTGGGAGCAACAGTATGATGGATGTAAAATGTAGGCCTAAACGCTTAGGGTCTAACTCCAGATCTACCGGTACTTCAGTAATATCATCAGGAGGAGAGCCAGAAGACAGTGAGGGTACGGTAGCGGTACTAGAGAGCGTCAGGGAGAGAGAGACCAGGTGGTGGGCGCCCAAGTTTGAGGGGTATGAGGCCTGGTTGGACCGTACGCGGTTCATACTGAGGAGGGAAGGAATCATGGATTACTGGTGGGGCGTAGGGGAGTACACAGAGGAAGAACGATTAGAGGAACTTCGCATACGGTGGCACGACATACACGCAGGGGTAGTGAATCCCCGAGTGTCGGACATATTTAGGGACCCAGTTGAACTGGACAAACCATTATCATGGGTACTGCCAGGCAGGGCAGGAAATAAAAAGCTAATCCACACCAGTAGGGCTGAAAGAGCCATTGTGACAAAGTATAAAAAATCTCATGGGCTAGAATACCCCTATGTGCCAGAACCCTTGATGCAGGAGATTGAGGATGGGAGAGATGCGTGGCTAAGGGAAACCATAGAGGAGTACATCATGAAAAAGTCAGGTGGGTATGCTGGGTACAAGACAGAGGAGCGGATCACACAGCTGATGAGGGTGTGGAGTGTTGGGCGCAATATTTATATGCACCGGATGGAGTACCGGCCAGAAAGTTGGCCGCCTAGAGATTATAGTGTGACGGTTAAGGATGTAACTGGTAGGGAGGTGCAAAAGCCTGACCCTACGCACTACTATTAGTATAGTAGAATGTGGATTCTCCTTAGGAGCAGTGCAGTCTGCTGGACATCAGGCACTGTATGCCATTATGTTTATCATGTAAAGAATGATAATAACTGTATAATGTATTTTTATATGCTGTTTGGTATGTGTTGCAGTGCGAACTGGAGGAAGGTTCCGCAAATTTAGATCCCAGCCGGATCGTTGGGGTTTACCAGGGGAGAATGTAGCCATGTATAAAAATGGTATACAGTTCTTTCTCATGCTGGCAGTAAACCTGGTAAGTATGCAGGATTGCCAGCATTAATCATGGAGGTTTGCCCTCACACCCTGGTGAGGTGTCATATGTACACAAGGGGAGTGGTAACATGCTCCGTGTCCACCGTTAGTGACTTAAGAGGCGTGGCTGTTTTCTGAGTCTATATAAGACACAGCACTGCCTAAAGTTAGTAGTTGGTTGCTGTTGGAGAGTGTTAATCAGTTATGATTCAGTTCTAGAGGTCTGCAGCAGTTAAGGCTGTCAGATATAATTACTAGATTGATCTACACTGTGTTCAGGGATCTGACACAGATGGTGATCTCCCTTAGGGGAGAGGTTACCCGACTCTTTTGGAGAGGCAAGGAACTTCTGAAAGGGATGCACTACATGGAAATGAGCGGCTAGACTGACCGCTGTGAGGGGCAGTCTCCTTGAAGATGTTAATAAAGATGCCCAGTTTCACAAGACCCTTGCTGTGTATGTGTGGAAACATTACACAGAAGGAGGCACCACAGAGGAGGTCCTCATCAGACACATCCCCCTGCGGCCGCAGAGATCCTGATGAGGTGGAGGCACGGCATCGGATGTGAGTAAGACTCTGATCACGCTACCTCAGATGCCTGTCATGCTGATATCCCTTACCAACCTAGCGGGAGATTCAGGAGTCCTGTAAGCCAGCAGGTGCACCACACGACATACATACATGTTATGGGGCCAGTAGACCACAGGGGCCAATGTGAGATTGGGTGGGGGCCCGTAAAACCGTTACATATATTAAAAACAATCTTTCTTTATTGAACCATCTTAAAAGAGGAGGTAAACACCCTCCTACGTGTTTCGTGTAGAGTACACTTTATCAGGGACTCCTTGATAAAGTGTAATCTACCCGAAACGCGTAGGAGGGTGTTTACCTCCTCTTTTAAGATGGTTTAATAAAGAAAGATTTTTTATATACATGGTTTGGGACCCACTCTTGGCTGTGCGCTGGTTTTCTCCTTTTTTGTTCTCCAAGATCAGCATCACTTCATCTGGCTGCACGCTTATCAGGACATTGGACGGGGGCATTTGTGAGTATCATTCTTCATTCACTTTGAATACTTAATGTGAGCCCAGGAACCATCCCAATGAGGGTTTGATGGGATTTTTGACCTCTCACCTTACCTTTCAGGGATTATAGGTCCGACTGGGGACTTTACTACAAGCATTATTCTGCCTACCCCGTGTTCTATCCTGTTCATTTGCATATTGCAAATAATATTATACCGAAGGGATTCGGCGTTAGAGTGCCTTTGTCACTTAAACTCTTGGCTAAAAGTTTTGCAACTGCATTTTGCCCAGTTTTGTACACCTCCAGTCCAGAGAAACCCCAGTTCTTGGCACCTAAGGCGGGGAATGCTTGTTTTATTACACTCTCTTATGAAGCAATCTGATTATCTCTGATTATGGTCCTAGAGGTAAGATTACTTCTGACACTATGTACTTTTTTGCTTTTTGGCTTGATGTCCTTATTTGATAGTTACCCATGTATGCTATCTCTCTTGTTTTCGTCCCTAGAACAGTGTTTTTCAATAGGGGTTCATAGGAACATTCCTAAAGGTTTCCCTGCAGTTTTCAGGTCTTTTTGAAATTGTACCAAATACAGAAGAATTTATAATGCATCTGATCTCAGACGTGCTAATTGAGAGGGTCGGGGTTCCTTACAATGCACCTGACCTCAGACACGTTATTAGAGAGGGTTGGGGTTCCTTACATGGCATCAAATCTCAAAAATGCTATTAGAGAGGGTTGAGGTTCCTTACAATGCATCAGATCTCATGCGCTATTAGAGAGGGTTGGTGTTCCTTTCAATGCATCTGATCAGAGATGCGCTATTAGAGAGGGTTGGGGTTCCTTACAATGCGTCAGATCTCAGACGCGCTATTACAGAGTAAAATTTCTGACTTAGTAACCATTACTATTGCACACCATGCTAATGTATGATTGCACTTTATCCCAATCAGCTGGCTTTACCAAAGGAGGGGCTATATTAACCAGTGTCATTTCCCTCCATGTATGCTCCTTGAGAAAGCGGCGTGAAACGCATGGGAGGATAATCCCCCTTTTTTTGTTTTGTGTTTCTGTTATGTTTACACGCTTTTTATTTAGTCTTTAATAAATATTTTTAATCGTCCCCCACCCGGTGAGTTGTGAGTGCTTCCGGCAATTTTGGCTGTCCGCCAATCCACTTCCTTATTCTTGGCGCTATTACAGAGGGCTGGGATTCCTCAGAATTTCACATACGGTTCCTTCACCAAAATAAGGTTGGAAACCACAGCCGTAGAGGGCTGTATGTACTGTATATAGGCCTTAGGGGTTAATTAAAATCAATGGGAACTCCTGTATATTATAGAGTTTAAGGAATAACCCCCATCGTGTTGAAAGAGAATGTAACGCCACTGCAGGCTTTTCCGGCACTGAATAATTAATGAAAGTAAAACTCCTGTACGAAATTTTGAATATGTATTGTATCCGTAGTGGATAGTTCTTTGCCAGATATTATGCCAAATTGGAGTTAGATTTATTGCTCTGGGAGGAGGCGTGCACGACAAGGAGGTGAATGGCAGCTTAGAGTGTGAGCTCCATCCCCTCCGGCGTTTCAAATCGATCTAACTCCAGCAAAAACACAGCATCTGCATAATCCAGTATCTGCAGAACGTGTCTAAATATACAGACATGGCATCAACTAAGACTTTAAGAAAAAAAACACAGCCGGTGTCTACTTATTTTAAGAGCAAAGAGGCTGCCAGGGCTGACGTACCTGAATCTCCAGTGCAAACAGCATCAGCAGACCCAGAATTGGACTCCGCACCTGAAGAACCAGACGATATGGATATAATGAGACGTAAAGACATGAAGGAGTTTTGCACCAATATGCAACAATTCTTTAAGTCTGAGCTTTGGGCACTTCGGAAGGATGTGGACGCAATAGGGGAGCGTACGGCCGCTTTGGAACTCAGGGCAGATGAGACAGCTACATCCACAGCAGAAACACAGGCTCAAATATCCGCCTTAAAGGCACAGGTCACTTCCCTAGAGGATAAAATTGAGGACGCAGAGAACCGCGACCGGCGCTGTAACATTCGACTGAGAGGGGTCCCAGAAGCTATAACTGACCCAGAGGAATTTACTTCGAGGTGGCTGGAACATATATTTCCAGACATGGCTGCCAGAGACCTAGTTCTTGACAGATGCCACCGGGCGCTGAGGGGACGTCCTCAGCAAGGAGACCCCCCAAGGGATGTGGTGCTTAGATTCCACTGTTACCGCACAAAAGAAAAAACTTGCCGAATAGCAAGGGAACTGAAGGTAGTGGAGTTTGAGAAAATAAAATTTCAAGTGTATCAGGATCTGTCACCTGCCACACTAGCAAAAAGGAGAGCAATGTCCCCAGTAACCAGAACGCTAAGAGATCAAGAGATTAGATATCGCTGGCTGTTCCCATGTGCCCTCATGGTCTTTAAAAACGGAGTGACACATATCCTCAAAAATATGGAAGACACTGAGGGATTCCTTAGGAGGGTCCTGGGATCAACTCAGAGCTCCCCTCGCCATGCGGCGGCTAAAGATGGCGCCCCCGCGCAGCCATGAGCTAACCCACGACGGATACACTGAGCCCTGCATGAAAGACCCTCCACTAGCCACAACCACCAGAATCTACGGTATGGACCAACCCCAACACTGCCCCTCATACCCTCGGGACCGTTTGGGACCCCTTCCGTAGCCCTCACCAGTCCCTGGAGAAGGGAATCAGCGCCCGACAAGCAGCAGGTCCTACTCACATTTTTTGCCGGCAGCCATCTTCCCCTGCTTCTTCCCTTGCTCCTTCCCTGAGGCGCGCGGGAGCTTCACTGATCTTCGCGGGCTTGTCCAGTGACGTCATCACCCCGCACCGTCTTCCCGCGAGAGCTGGATCCCGGGCGCCTGCGCAGTAGAGGGGGGAAGCGGAGGCGCCTGCTGCCTTCTCCAAGATGGCCGCCGAGGAGTGCTGCCACGAACGGGACCTCCGGCGCCTGCACAGAAGAGGGAGGAGGCAGGGACGCTTACTGCCCCTACCAAGATGGCCGCCGAGGAGCGCTGCCACACGCGAGATCCCGGCGCCTGCGCAGAAGAGAGAGGAGGCGGAGGGGCTTGCTGCCCTCACCAAGATGGCGGCCGAGGAGCGCTGCCACACAGAAATGAGGGGGCTGACGGGGACACAGGCATAGAGGAGCTCTAGGCGCGCTGCAGAGAAGTGTGCATAGCAGCCTCCGCCTGTGCCTGTGCCCCAGAACTGTGGTCCCCTATATGCACATACAGCATTCATATACACACATATAAAACATTCAAACAATAAAAAGGATCTAAGGGAGGAAGGAGGAGAGGGGGAGGGGAGGAGGGGAGGGGGGGGAGGAGGAGGGGAGTGGGGGGGAGGGGGAGGGGGAAAAGGAGGAGAGGGGGGAGAGGAGAAGAGGGGGATGGGGGAGGAAGGAGGAGAGGGGATGCAGATGTACACATAATAAAAAGGATCTAAGGGAAAGGGGGGTGGGGGAGGAAGGAGGAGAGGGATGGAGGAGGAGAAGAAGGGGGGTGGGAGAGAGGAAGAGAGAGAGATGGGAGGAAGAGGTGGAGTGAGGGGGAGGGAGAAGAGGTGGAAGAAAGAGGAGGTGAGGGGAGGAAGGAGAAGAAGAAGGGGGGGAGGAAGAAGAAGGGCGACTGGTTGGGTAAACAAAAAACAAGCCAATCCCACCACAGGGTTCATAATATAAGGTTTAAAAATAAAATAAAATTTACTTAAGTCCCTCGACCACGGTCTAGAGAGACTAAAGCCTATCTCTCCCTATAAAGCGCTATCTGAGAAGCTAGACTCCTGACCTGAGATACCTTAGTGATGAGTACAGGAGCCGCTAAGATGCTGAACAACGTAGCCTCTGGAGGTATATAGATAGCGCAGGCATAAGTGGGCAGGGAGACAGGTTATTTCCGCTACGTCTGTGGCACATGCACAGAGGGATCTCTACATAGGGCTACTGGAAGACATACAACTCCCAATCTAAGAGGGGACAGGCTCTTTGGAGGGTATAGACAGACTGACGAGGATTAATCACTTGATATGTTAGGCTCGGATTCACGGAGGGCAGGGTACATCTGTTCATCAGTGTAGATATCCTCATACATGGTAGAGTTACCCAGAAGAAAAGGGCTGCTGTGGACATGATCATCTCAGACTGGAGGTATATGAGTTAACATTCTCCACGGAACTAAGTAGATGAGCTCCAAATTGGTAACGTGGTTCAGGGAGGGTGACAGAAGGTTAGACACAGGGCAAAGTTTTTCGTTATGTTTAGGAGGTGTTTATTGATATGCAGTTTCTGTTCCAGTTTCCATCGTTGAAGAGTTTAACGGAGTTACATATAGTAGCTGATTATGAAAAACACGCCGGCGGGATCCCCCGTATTGGCGTGCATGCATTTCCACTTTCGATCCCTGAGAAAGAGGGATCGCACACAAGTCCCAGGGAGGTCGGGTCCCAGCAAGACGGAGAGATCCCTCTATAAGACTGGACCAGGAGACCAACCCCATGGGCGCAAGAGACACACTCGGGGGCTCCCGAGGTGGATTCTTGTTTTTTTATTATTTGATGTCTCTGCAATATTGACGTTATATATGCATGTTATTTTTTGTTTCCTCCCTAATGTTTTTACCTGCATGTGGTCCCCCATCCCCCGCCTTCCCACCCTCCCTTCCCCCCCTCCCCCTCCCACCTCCCACCCTCCCACCTCTCCCTCCCTCCACCTCTCAGGGGAACATCGTCCACACCGTCAAAACACACAACAGATGGTACAGATGCGTCTCAGCACTACCGACCGAACATGCTCCAAGGATGGATTCTTGGGTGAGTCCAAAGATTTCACGAAGCTATCACACACACACTTTAATAAATGGCGTTGATACTTATTTCCCATAACGTACAGGGCTTTAACAACCCAACCAAACGGAAGTTGGCCTTTACAGACTATAAAAGGAAACATGCTGAAATCCTTTTTTTACAGGAGACACACTTTAGTAAATCAAGTACCCCTAAATATCTTGACAAAGATTTCACCCAGGTTTTCACATCAGCAGCAGCAGTCAAAAAACGGGGGGTAGCTATACTATTCCGGAACAGCATTCCGTTCGAGGTGCAGTTAACTAAACGTGATACGGATGGTAGATACATCATTGTTGTAGGAACAATTAGGGGGCAGAGAATCACGTTGGCCTGCTTATACGCTCCCAGCGAGAAGAACACGATCTTTTTCGATAAGTTTTTCAGAACCCTGAACTCAGTAGCCCAAGGGAGCGTCGTGCTCGCGGGTGACTTTAACATAGTCATGCAACCGCACATGGATAGGTCAGGGGTCGTGGGTCAGTACAACAAAGGAGCGGGTGTATCTTTGCGCCGGGGCCTCAAGACCAACCAGTTGTCAGATATATGGAGGGAACTACATCCGGCAGACAGGGATTACACTTTCTTCTCTCACCCACACGGCTCGTACAGCAGAATTGATTACTTTTTTGTGTCCTGTCAACTGGTTCCTAAGGTTACCCGAGCAGGGATCCATGATATTTCATGGTCAGACCATGCACCAATAGAGCTAAGGTGCAATAATATCCGAACTGATAGACCTGGGACGAACTGGAAACTTAATGAATCAATCTTAAAAATACCGGAAATATGTGATGTTATTGGCAACGAGATTGACCAATTCTTCAATATCAATACGGGCTCTGTTGACTCACAGCTTGTCCTATGGGAAGCCCATAAAGCAACGTTACGCGGCACGTTAATAAATATCACAGCCAGACGAAAGAGAGAAAGAGAGTCCAAAATTATCAATCTCCAAAACAAATTACAGACTTTCTCCTCTAACCATAAAAAGAATTTAGACCCCAAAACCTTACAAGAGGTAAAAGATGTCAAAATTGAACTTAACATGCTACTAGCTTCCAGAGCTGACAATTCACTGAGTTGGTCAAAGAGAAAATTTTACGAGAAAGCGAACAGGCCGGATACAATGCTGGCCCGCATGCTAAAGGACAGGCAAGCTAAGTATAACATCCAAGCTATACGCTTAAAATCTGGTACCCCCACGTCTAATCCTCAGAAAATTGTAAACGAATTCGGCTCCTTCTATGAAACACTGTATAACGGTGAAAAAGTGGCACATAACTCTACAACGAGCGGTGCCCTAAGAGATTTCTTAGCCAGCTCGGAACTAGGGAGATTGACGGACACTGATAGAGCAGTTCTGAATGCTGACTTCACTATGGAAGAACTATCTCAGGCCATTAAAGAACTGAAGCCATCAAAGGCCCCTGGGCCTGATGGATTCTCAGGGCTTTACTATAAGAAATTTATAAAGCTGCTCGCCCCAAGGTTGCTCCGCATGTTTAACGCCATTTTAGCGGGAGCCCCCATCCCCAAGGAGATGTTAAAGGCGTCAATATCACTAATTCATAAAACTGGGAAAGACCCGCTAGACTGCAAAAGTTACCGGCCTATATCATTAATTAACACTGATGTTAAATTATACGCTAAATTATTGGCCAATAGACTTAGTCTCATCCTACCCAGACTTATACACCCAGATCAAGTCGGATTTATCAAGGGCCGGCAAGCAGCGGATAATACACGACGATTTATTGATCTGTTGGATTTGGCAAATAGTAAGGCAACTCAAAGCATGTTGTTAAGTCTGGATGCAGAAAAAGCTTTCGATAGGATAGACTGGCCATATTTAAAAGAGACGCTTGCAACATTTGGCTTTGGAGATCGGGTGAGCGAGGCGATTCTGTCGCTGTACTCTAACCCCACCGCCAGGGTCATACACCAAGGCTACCCCTCTCTGCCATTCCAAATAAAGAGTGGCACGAGACAGGGCTGCCCATTATCCCCACTTTTATTTGCCCTTTGTATCGAACCACTGGCGGCGCAAATCAGAGGAAACCCAGACATCTCAGGGTTAAACGCATACTCCCAAACCCATAAAGCGGCCCTGTATGCGGATGACATCCTCTTGATTATCACAAAACCCCTTACTTCCCTGCCAAACCTATTCGCCCTACTAGATCGATTCGCTAAGGTCTCCGGCTTCAAAATCAATCAATCCAAGTCGGAAGCCCTCAATGTCAACCTCCCTAGACACACAGAGAAATTACTAAAATTAAATTTCAAATTTAACTGGCAACAAAACCACATAAAATACTTGGGTGTCCACATCACCAAAACTGTAAAGGACGTGTACAATGCAAATTACCCCAACCTGATTCGGACCTTAAAATCTGATTTACGGAAGTGGACATCCAAAAGGATATCCTGGATTGGACGTATCCATAGTGTCAAAATGAATTTACTCCCCCGTTTATTATACCTCTTCCAAACTCTCCCAGTGCCACTCAGTTGGAGGGACTTGCACTCACTTCAATCTGAAATATCCAAATTCATCTGGGGAGGTAAAAAACCGAGAGTAAGTAAATTAAATATGAAAAGATTTGTGGCGGCGGGCGGCCTGGCTGTACCCTGCCTGGTATCATATTACAAGGCGGCACAATTAAGTCAGATTGTACAATGGCATTCTAACCCAAAGTTAAAGAGATGGGTGGAATTAGAAAATGCTGCATGTGCACCTCTGGAACTGAGCAGCTTAATTTGGTTACCTAAAACGGCGCGAAAATTTACCGCCATGCCGCTCTCCTCGATGACCAACTCAGTGTCAATTTGGGAGTCTACGAAATTTCGGCATTCCCTTACGACAAAACATTCTATGGCAACACCCATTTGGAATAACCCTGATTTCGCTCCAGGTCTATCAGTCAGTAATATCTCAATCTGGAGACAGAGGGGCTACAATCGGATTAGAGATCTGGAGGGTCACGACAGAAAAATCAAAACATTCGACCATATCAGGGAAGAAAAAGAGATCCCTCACTCAGAATTCTTTAGATACCTCCAGATCAGGGCATTTTATAACAAACTTGCCCCATACCCCCTATTAACATCTTTCGAAAAGCTCTGTCTGGCTGAGACCGACACGAAGGGACTTACATCTCAGCTATACGGAGAAGTGATCGGTTCTGGTGAACATGAGCAGCGGATACCCTCATTCCGTTCTCAATGGGAAACAGATCTGGGAGAAAACTTAGAAGATGAAGAATGGAGCGCCATATATATGGCCACAGCGAAGAGCTCCATATGCACCACGCTCAAGGAGAACGCATATAAAGTCCTAATGCGATGGTACCTCACCCCACTGAAATTATCAAGGTTTGTGCCGGGTTCCTCTCCCCTGTGCCCCCGCCAGTGCGGAGGAACAGCCGACCTGTTACATATGCTGTGGTCTTGTCCACGGATCTCTCCACTGTGGGAGGCGATTAGACATTGGATACAGAGACTGTTCGATCTCACCATTCCCCCAGACCCGTGGTTGTTCCTACTGAACAGGCCATTGACGGGCCTTTCCAAAACAAATAACAAACTAATTGCCCATTTCGCAATTGCAACGCGGTGCGAGATCGCAGCATTATGGAAACAATCTGATATTCCAACCATCCCAAAGATTCGGAATCGAATTTGGTTCATTTGCCAGATGGAAAAATTAACGAGTTTAGTTAACGATACTGGTGACAATTTTCTAAAAGTCTGGACGCCTTGGCTGGCACAGACAGATATCCCGGGGATTGAGAGGTCCTCAATATGGCTCTGATAACAGTAGGTGCGTTCTCCTTGGGAGGGGCTTACAGGAAGTATTCTATTCACCCAGGACCCCTTATAGCAACATTATAACATAAGTAATAAGAGAGACGACTCAGCTTGCAAACATCTGCGATGCTTGGCACGGAGCCAAGTGTCGCACCTACTATCAACACACTCCCCCTACCTCACCCCCAACCTACCCCTTTCCCCTCCCCATCCCGCCTCAACATTTTTTTTTTCTGTGAGTATGTATTGTCTCCCCTTTTAAGTTGAGTTATATGTGTCTGTTTGTCCATTTAAGTAGAGTCGGCTTGGACCATATAGTCCACACCAAAGTACCCGGAAGGCCGGGTCCCGAAGCACAGCAGGATCTCGTTGTTACTTATATAATTGTTAAAATATTGTTTGCATACAAGACAAAAGTATTCTGTAATGTATTTTATGCTGTCTTGATTCAATAAAATTTAAGTTATAAAAAAGATTTATTGCTCTGAATTAGATTGTAATAAAAGTAATGAAAAATGTCTAATCTTATCCGCCCAATCTTTCCCTGTATCGTCCTGTGCCTGAGAAACTGTATACTTAAATATAAGGTATACATACTGTAATCGTAATTCTTATGTAATTTTTATGCCATTCTGCCCTACTGATTTTCAGTGAATGTCACAGGGGCTGGCACACAAGTAGACCTCAAGGCATTTGCTTAACGTCATGTGATTTTGATAGGTCCATTTAATCCTGTAGGAATGATGAAAAACAAGGGCAGTGTTCCATATTGGCCCAAATAAGCAGAACCTCGATAAGTATTTTTCAATCTGTGTTGCTTGGAACCCTGTCCCATGGGAGCTTACCAGGGGTTCCCTGAGAAAAATTTAGTATTAGACCAGTAGTGGATATTTTACTATTCAAGACAAAATAATTTGACTTATTTTCTAATGTAACAGTTAAAAAATATGTTACAATGTAATGGCATAAAAAAATATTTAATATAGAATTTACATATAGTGTAAGTATTTTTATGTACATAAGTGGGCTGTGGATCAGGAATATCACTAATAAAGGGTTTGACAGTCACAATACAATGTTTAACGCTTTCGCTGCTGTTATGGTCTCAGAAAACAAAAATGGAGGGCACAAGTGGTGCTCTCAAAAAGAACTCACTGGGTTGCACACCACCCAAGGTGGTGAATTCTTTGTGAGAGCACCTTGTGCCCTCCATTATTGTTTTCTGTCTATTCACCCAGTTCACAGTATGAACCCACCAGCTTTCACTATTATCTATTAACCACTTTGGTCTATTAGTACGGTGACTGCGTTGATCATCAGCCTTACCCTGTTTTTTCGTGGGGTCTAAGTTATACTGAAGCACTTCATTACTTTCTTCCAAGCACACTTGCTAGACAGGTAAGTATGAAACAAATATATCTATTTAAAATAACATAGTATTTAGTGATTTGCCTCAAGAGCGCCAGAGAGCTGTGTCTATCTGCAACAACAACAGGATAAACACCTCCTTCCAAGTGGCTGCAATGTCATATGTTGTCTACCGCACTCATTTATCTTACAGTACTTGGTTGTACTGCTTTAAGGCTAGACACGTCAGCTGCCAACAGACAGTCACAACTACCTGAAGTGACTGGCTCTCAGTGACATGAGCAGGAGTGGAGGGGTTCCCTTCCATTCAAAATCTCCAGCTAGAAAATGAGAATTAGTAGCATGATGTTTCAGTGAACATCATATGGTTAAAGGGTCACACAGTTCTTACACCTTATACATTACTGTACCTAAATGAATTAGAGAGATCTCATGAAATTGTGTACTGGAGGTCTTATGATACTTGCAATGTCACAAATGGCATCACAAATTATGGATGTCTCAATGACTTTTGAAGGCAGATAAAGGTGTAACAATGCTATTTGCTCAAATAACTACTGGCATGACATGGATGATAATGTGGCCTAAGCCAGTGAAGAAGAAGAATATTTCATGTCTTTAAATAGGGCGTTTAGGCATTACTGTGTGTGGTGATGGTGGTGGTGGGTTGGTGGAGTATTGTATTGAGGGGGTGGGTGAAGGTTTTTTTTGCCCCAGGTAGTAATTACTAAGGTAATTACGGGACTAACATCTCCTACAACAATTCAGGGAGGCTTAACCACCCACCGTGGGGCAACTGCAGTACACCCTTCACCGACCCCATTAAAACACCAGTAACCCCGTAACTACCTTAGCGATAGTAACCCATAAGATAATTAAGGGGTTACTGTTGTTTTAATTGTTAGACATTGGCCCTTTCTTCAATTATGGTGATGACGAAGAGGAGAAGGAGCACAGCCTTTATCCTGGCAGGGGTGAGTAAAACATTTATTAATGTCATTTGTATTTTATTTTACTGAATATCTGAATGGGCAAAAGCGCTACTAGGCATATTTGGCTACTAGGACCATGGCCCATTTCTGTTTGGTGGTATTGGGGGTAGAGAGGATGGGTGAAGGTGGTAGTTGCCCAGCGGTTGATAGTTAGGCCTCCCAGGTGGGTAGCGGGAGGGTTTAACCCCTTAATTACCTTTGCGGTAGTGACCCTCCCAGGAGTCCTAACCACACACCCTTTGCAAACTACAACCTTCACCCAACCCCTCTACCCCCAACAAACGTGGTACTGCTTTTTAACCCCTTCATTATCTTAGCGTGTTAGCCACTAAGGTAATGAAGCTACTTTTATTTTTATTACATAGGATTGAAGTAGGGGGTCTCCGGAGCTGAACCACATTACTTGCAGGTCTGGGAACCCCTGCTTCCTGAGGTACAGACCCCAGTATAGGGTGCCGGTATCACCTGCAAGTCAAATGTCCCAGTCATGTGGGCCATGATACCAGCATCCGATACGGAGGCCGGTAATTCGGAAAGCAGGGAGTCCTGGATCTGAAATGAATGCAGTTCGGCTCCGGAGACCCCCTGCTTCAATCCTATGTAAAAAAAATGAAAGCAGCGCGATCGCCTATAAGAGCTGTGCAGAGAGAGGAGGACCGCTTCTGCATTTACTGCACAGCTCTTCCAGACTGGTGCGGCCCGGTATGATTTAACGCAGCGGGAGTCCCGTTCTGAAGCAGGGACACCGCTTTGTTAATCCCGATGGGAAATCCCCCCCCGCGCTGCACTTGGCTGTTTCTGGTCATACTTGGGCCGGGGTTCACCTGCTCCATGTGCAGGTCAGGGTGGGGATGAATCATGTTCCATCTGTACATACACAAATGTTCACATACAGTTTATATAATCTATAAAATGTTGATACACAAATATCTATACATATTCTGTTTGATTTACTAACATTAACAACACAGCCTATTTAATATTACTGTATGTTTGTGCTCTCACTACACTCTTAATCATTATACAGTATATAAAAATAATACAGGTAAGATTGAATTTACTTGTCTATTTGTAAATTTGATACAAGCACAGTGCATTTTCCTATACCACTAAAAACCCCTTTAAGTAAATAGCCTCCTAGTTGCTTTAAATGGGATTTCCTATCTTTGATAAATATGGGGGCTGTTTACTGAGACTCCTGTCCCACGATGCTTACAATCTAAAAGGAGGGGAGTATCTAGCATCTAGTATCACTTAAAGGAGCACTCCAAGGGAACATTTTTATTTATTTTTAAATAGGTTTGAAGCAGAAAGTCTCTAGAGCTGAACCACGTTAATTTCAACTCCAGGGACCCCTTGCTTCCTGAGATACTTACCACCATAGGGGGTGCCAGTATCTCTCTGCTGCTTAAATGTCCCACGTCATGTGGGCCAATAGCAAACAGCAAGGGAAGACGCCACAGCTTCCTATTGGCCTACAGGATGCGGAAGCTTTAAAGCCGCCATTTCAATAGCCCCAAATAGCCCAGTCTGGGCTGCTACTGGCACCCCCTCGGTGAAGTAGGTGGTCCCCGGAGCTGACATTATCTCTAGAGACCCCCTGCATCAACCATATATATTTTTGAATGGTCACTTGGAGTTCATCTTTAAACATCACCTTATATTAATAACTAGCTTCAGAGCTAGTCTTTTTTTCAAATTGCAGCATCTAAAAAAGAATCAACTGTGTCTGCAAAACTGATACACTGCGTACATCCCACACTTTCTCTGTCCTTTCTTTTTTCCACCCTGTTTCTCTTTTACTTTCTTTATGTTGTGTCAAGTAGCTGCAATCGATTTTTCTTTCTGTCGCTCTATTTTTTCTTCTTCTTCTTCGTGCTGTGGTCCCCCCCGGGGAGTCACGGCAAGGCTTAATAAAACAGAATTCTGCCGCTGTCTCGTTCCTAAACATGTCACAGGCTGAAGTGAGTGACCTATGCGTGGAGGTCCATTCTACACCACGTCTTGTTCTTTTTTCTCCGGCTCAGAAATGGTAGGAGAATGGCAGGCTTCAATAATTATTTACATTCCTAAGCCTGGGGGAAAGGAGTGAAGACAGATTTGACTTTGCTGGACCTGTCAGAAAGTGGCACTTTTTCCTAATACCGACAAGGAGTTACTTCAAAAGCTTTCTATTGTGCTCTGTATTATGCACATTATGTTATATCATTAAGGGTTTATTGTATATTTTAAAGTATCTGCTTGATTATGAATATTGTATGTATTTTGTTAAGTTTATTCATGCAGATAAATGCCAATACCAGTGCCCTCATGTTCCCACTGGTTACTTTTTTGGGAGACCATCCATTGTGTACTTTATAATTGATCATTTGTGGACTCCCCTAGAGTTAATCCCCTTCAGTATTGGAGGGTGCTGCCACCTCCATGGTCACCGACCATCTGGCACTAGCCATCATGTATTCGCTCTCCTGAGTGCTTACACAATATCTTCCAGCTTTCATTGATGTAAATGGAAGGAGAATGTCTGCTCCTCAATGTTGTTTGCAGTCAGCATTCTTGTGGAGTGCGGAGCGCAAATTGCTCATAGATAATGAGCCAGGTACCATCTTTAGTGACATACCCTGTACATCTGTAAGCTGAAGGGGTTAGCAGACTGTATCAGCAATATCATTGGTTGGATGTTATGGTTCAAGTACTGAAGGTATCTAATGATATTTCCACTATTTATTGATTCTGAGTAGCTGGCAGTAGCTAGTAGAGATGTGTGAATGTTCATTGGGAAATGTATACATATTGTGAAATAGACTAGTTTTGACAAATTTGTGCAAGTACTATTGATATAATATATTTTTCACATACATTGTGAAATACAAAAGTATTCTATTTTAATAGTCTGGGCAATTTTTGGAGAATGTTGTCAATTGGCAAAAAATGTTAATGAGCGTCTGTTCTGCAAACTTGCCTGAAAGTTTCCTTGCATTTCGAGTGGCCAATTGTATTATTTGCAAAATAAATGATTAATGACCTCCAGAGTGTGGATTTGTGAAACTGTTCCAACCGTGTTTGCTAAATTCTTTACAGGTTTTATATTTACAATTTGCCATTTTCCTCGATATTTTGCAGAGAGAAACACTGTTTTATTTAATAAATTATCCAAATTTAATCTAGCACGCAGGCACAACCAACTCCCAGGAACCATACGGCTCATACTCCATACACAGACACATGTACACCAGATAAAAAGACACCATATACACATGCATGCACACACCATACAGTCAGCAACCTTCATACACGTACAAACGCACAAAAAATACCAGATACGCACACTGCATACATGTACACATATCAGATACATAACACACACGCAGACGAAATTCACACACCTGGTGCATGCAGCATACATGAACAAACATATTTTATACAGTATGTACCAAACATGCAGTGTGCAGCACATACTGTATACACACTTCATGCATGCATTATATACTATATATCCACACACACAAAGTATATGCACCATAAAAATACAGGTGTAACACACTGTATTGCACCCGCTGGCACATTGTAACAATGTCCCGGCAGAGGGACACCTCTTACAGTTACTAGCACACTGCAGAGAGGAGCTGGCTCCGGTGAGACACTAGGTCGATCTGCCAGTATCTGCAGTGAACTGCACAAAGCGACCGGGCTACGGGCTGAATTTTTTTAATCTGACCATCACTGGTTACCATTGCCCCCCACCCATCCCCTCAGAGTATCCATTGCCTTATAGCAGGCCTGCACAACTCCAGTCCTCGAGGGCCGCAAACAGGCCAGGTTTTCAGGATATCCCTACTTCAGCACAGCTGGCTCAATTAGTGGCTCAGTATGACTGAGCTACTAATTGAGCCAGCTGTGCTAAAGTAGGGATATCCTGAAAATCAGGCCTTTTTGCGGCCCTCGAGGACTGAGTTGTGCAGGCCTGCCTTACAGTATATATCTTACAAAACACTAATCTACATGTGAAGAGATACCTATGAAAGTCAGAACTTTTTGTATGCAAGTTAACTCACAACCTAACCAAGCATTTTGCTGTTTTTAAAAAAAAATACATTTGCAATAGCCCTGATCGGCACTATCACACAGTTTAATGAAGAACCCCTTTGGCTTGAATTTATTATCAAAACACAAGCAGTGTAGCTTAACATAAAAATGTTTCTATAATTTGTTGGGCAGATTTCAAGATTCCAACAGCTGCAAGTGCGTTTATTTAATGGACAACACACAACACATCTGTGTTTTGTGAGGAAAAGATAATCACCACCTACTGTATATCATTGTTGAATACAAGGAACAATATGAGTCATCAGAGCCACCAACAGAAATCATGGGGTCCAGGACAAATGAAAGGAGCAGGGCCCCCCTCCCCCCACCCAAACCTATAGCGCACCTACCACGGATTTTTTTTTTTTAGTGCGCAACTTTAACTTAACTGTTTTCTTGTTATTGTTAATACAGAACAAAAACATTACAATGCAATCTGTTTATTTTAATATTTTCAACAAAAGACAAAGATACCCAATGCTAAATACAATGTGACAAAAGGCATGAGGGGGATTCAATATGGGCTGGGGGGCATAAATATAGGCCTGGGGGCTACATATAAAAACGTATATATATATATATATATATATAGATGTAGCCAGGTCCCCCGAGCCGTTGCTGGCCCCCCCTCGGGACACTCACCGCGGCGGTAGGGAGGTTAGAGCCGCTCGTGGGGAGGTGCAGGGGCGTGTGCGCGCATAGCGCAGCTCTTGTGCAGGCGGCCGGTTGCCAGGAACGCGTGCGGATGCATTGTCAGGGCTCGGTCGGGTTCCGGTGCAGGGCGCCGCCATAGGGAATTGCACACGCATGCGCAGAAGGGATTTTGGCGTGGGGACCGGCAGGGAGGTTCGCGCATGCGCAGGACAAGCACGGGAACCCTAACCTACCAGGGAAGGCTCTTGGAAGGGACTACAAGTCCCATGAGCCTCAGCAGCGCCCCACGTGATGCCATGGAGCCAATAGGGCTGAAGAATCTCCCTGCAAGGGAGATTTAGATATATTTCGCGGGCTGGCAGCACGTTAGTTGGTGACCGGAGCAGCTAGGGGAAGGAGGTAGGGTGCAGGAGTCAGTGACTCCCTGCACTAGGCCAGCAATCCCCTAGGCCCCAGATAGCCCTTAGTCACCCTAGTGGAGTGTTGTAGGGACAGGCCCTAGGTTAGGGACTTTGCCCCATTAGCTATTTGATAGTAGGGAACAAAGAACATTCCGTGTCTTGCTGGGAGAGAGCTGGACTATTTTCAGGGTGGGAACGCCCCTGATGGATCATCCTACGGTGGATCACGGATATCGTGCAGGAGCTCGCCTTGACCCTTTGTGAAGCCCGTTGCAGGTCCGAGCACTGGAGTGCTCGGCAGGTAACCCATAACATCAAGTGCACCAACAAGGCCTATCACCAGACATAGTGACTGCGCAGTCACACACACACACCTGTATCTGACTTGGTAGTGCGAGACATTGGGTGGGGTTATCGGACACGGGGTGGGATCATTCAGTGAAAGTGTTAGCGTCCGCCGTGGCGCATAAAGTGTTAGCGTCCGCCGTGGCGCATAAAGTGTTGGTGTCTGCCGTGGCGCAAGATAGCGTTAGCGTTGTGAGAGATTCAGTGGTTAGTGTCTCCTCTAGAGAGGGACACCCGTTATTCAGTGTGAATCTATTTGTGTTGTATGCTGTTTCTTATGTTCCCAAGTAAACGTTCTTAGTTTCTATACAAATAGGTGTGCGAGTTATTTGTATGTGTCCTGCGAGGAACCACTCCTCCTATGGTTGGGAGCCATCGCAGGTGGAGGCGCTGCACCGAGTACGCGGTTACTCATAGTATCATATAATTGCCCCAGGTTCCCCATGGCGGAAGTTCAGCCCTCCTGTGAGCCAACAGGTAAAGCACCACACGCAGGTAACACTGTATGTTCTCTGCACCCACACTATAATCTGCGATTGGGTGGGGGAATACCCGTTACATTTTGGAGGCGCTGCTGAGATCTCAGACCTGGGGTGCCCTGTCCATTTTTTTTCTCTCTCTTAAAATGTCACCACCATTACCGTACCCGTCACGCTCAGAAGTGTATGAATGGGCCCGGGAGCTAGAAGTGCCGCCGCCCCACACGTTTGCGGTGTGCCGAGTCCCGGTAGATACTCCGTCATCGGCTATACGAGCGGCCTTGAGGCAAAACCCTAATCTCCGGGGTGCTGCCACCATAGCCATGTTAGATCAACGTTTGGAGGACAAGGAGTATTGCTCCGTGTTAGTGAGTATCGGGCAAGATGTAACTGAATGCCAGGGTCCGTCTAGCTTGTGGTTCGAAGGCTCGGCCGGTGCCGGTTGTACGGTGGTGTACCCGGAACGGACCATCGAATCTGAACCCCGCAGCTCCCGCACGAACTTGGAAGAGGTGGCTATGTATATATCGCCTTCCCCCCCTGAGAGTTATTGCGAGTCTAATTTGGGTGCGCCCACCGACTGCAGTCCACCGCTAAGTATTGCCCCGCCATCTGCTACCTTGGGAAATGACTTCCGAATGCTAGCTCAGACTATCGCCGAGCTGAGAGGGGCCAAAGCTGAAGCGTCGATCCAACAGCAGTATCGCAAACTAAAAATCTTTTCAGGAACTAAGCCGACCCCGGCGGGCGAAGAAGCGTTTGACGTATGGAAGGAGTACACTTCCCAGGTTGTAGAAGAGTGGACGTGCCCTGAGTTGGCAAAACGACAACGCATAATGGAGTGCCTGCGGCCGCCCGCTTCCACCACGATACAGCTGGCTAAGGATCAACATGCGGATGTCACCGCACAGCAAATGTTAGAGACTCTTGAGCGGGCTTACGGGCGAACTGAGGGCGTAGGACAATTGATGACGCGGTACTTCAATCTTCGTCAGAAACTCGGACAGGAGCTATCTGATTACCTTCAGCGAATTAGAGTGGTCATATGGGAGATGCGGAAAAGGGACCAGATTAAGGCCACAGAGGTGAATGTGTATTGCTGGGATCAATTTCTGAGAGGAGCGCTACCCTACCATTCTATCGTCATCATGATTAAGTGTTCCCAGATGCAAGGTGATCCCCCTTCCTGGGAGGAGCTAATGGATGAGATAAAGAAACATGAAGCCTACTCCCGGTTGCATACTCCCGCCAAGGTTAAGGAGCCTTCCACCAGTGACCCTGCTAATGCCGCTGGGGCCAAGGCCAAGAACACCCCGACCCAGGACGAGGAGGTCGCAACTAAGGGCTCGGCCTCCAAAGCTAGACCCGCCCGTAAATCATCTTCTCCGTACAGGGGCCGCTCTGAACAAAGAGACCTCCTTTGCTATACTTGCGGTAAGAAGGGCCACTTCTCCCGTGATTGTCCAGAAAGGGAGGACCTCACCGAGGACTAAACTCCCGACCAAAGAAACTCAGCCCGGTCGAAGGTATGCCGAGTAAAAACTGCCGGGTCTGACGTGGAGACCCCTCCAGGAACCACCGATGCCCCTGCGGAGCCCGACCCCGGGGATGACGCCTCCAACCGGGGAGCTTACAGCCAAGTAGGCCCCGCAGCTATCGTATGGGTGTTACTAGAAGGGATCTATGCGTCGGCTCTACTGGACACGGGGTCACAAGTGACCATCATATACCATCCGTTCTATGAACAGCACCTCCGACACTGCCCCCTGAGAGTGGCCGATCATGTGAAAGTACGGGGGCTAAATAATGAAGACTACCCCATCGATGGGATTGTAAGGGTTCAAATGGAAATACTCCAGCTGAACACCTGCAAGAGACACCCCATGCATGTAGCGGCCCTGGTATGCCCGGAGCCCCAAGACCAGTGCAAGTACCCGATCATCTTGGGCACCAACGCTGATATAGTACAAGCGGTGATCCAAGCGTACCTGAAAGAGACTAACGAGTTGCCGCTAGCCACCTCTCTCCTAGATCCGGTCCTACGAGAGGAGTGCAAACGGGTATATGCCCTGGAGCGACATGGGGATCTCTACAATCGTCAACGCGGGCTGACGACCATATTACCAGGGGGAGTGCAAAGAATGGCCATCTGGTGTTGTTATCCCGAACGAGATGGGAGCAATCAGCTTTTCTCTCTGGAGAGTATGAAGAAGAAGAAGTTCGGAGAGGGTATAGGGTACTACCCGAAGTGAGGGAGTGGACGGCTAAGATCCCTCTACGAACCCATGTGTATGTGCCGAATCTCTCCCCCTTCCCGATGGAATTTGATGCCGACCAGAAGTTGGGTTGCATATATCCGGTCAGCCCTGTAGAAAACACGCCTCAGGTGAAGGTGGGGGCCGTGGATGAGCAGTTAGTCGAGCTGGACTTCAACTTCGGTGAGTCGACGCTGTCCACCCAGTGGAAGGAACGGCTGGCAACCCAGTTGAATCAACGATGACAGGTGTTCTCCACAAGTGAGATGGATGTGGGGTGCAGTCGCAGTTCCCAACATACCATTCGACTGAGTGATGCCACCCCGCTCCGAGAACGCTTTCATCGCATCGCCCCGTAGGATGTGGACGATGTGAGGAACTTCATTTACCATATTATAAACTGCTGGGATTTTGATGGAGTCTCGGGGGCCCTACGCGTCACCCATAGTGGTGGTGCGGAAAAAGAACGGGTCCGTACGACTGTGTGTCGACTATAGAACTCTGAACAATCATACGATACCGGATGAGTACAACCTTCCGCGCATTGAAGAGATCCTGAATGCTCTGAATGGAAGCCAATGGTTCAGCGTGCTCGATCTACGATCTGGGTACTATCAGGTACCTATGAATGCCGAGGATCAGGAGAAGACAGCTTTCATCTGCCCCCTTGGGTTCTACCAATTTACACGAATTCTCAAGGTATATGTGGGGCCCCGGCTACCTTCCAACGACTGATGGAGAAGACTATCGGGGACATGAGCCCTCGGGAGTGTCTTGTATACCTGGACGACATCATTGTCTTCGGAAGAACTCTGGAAGAGCATGAAGACTGGCTGCTTAAAGTGATCGACCGTCTGGGGAAAGAAGGATTGAAGTTGTCCCTAGACAAGTGTCGGTTTTGTCACACCTTGGTGACCTACGTGGGGCACATCGTGTCTGCTCAAGGGATCGCCACCGACCCTGCCAAAGTAGAAGCGGTAGTGAACTGGCCGCGGCCCGAAATTGTCACCGAACTACGATCCTTCTTGGGGTTCTGTGGGTATTACCGTCGATTCGTGGAAGGGTACTCTAGTAGAGCTAAACCCCTGAAAATCTGTTGAAGATATACCCCTCCGAGACCGGAAGGAAGGCTGTATCGGCCCGCCAGCCGTTTGGTGATAAATGGACGTCTGAGTGTGAGCAGGCCTTCCTGAAATTGAAGAAATGTCTAACCGAAGCGCTGTACTTGCGTATGCTGATCCCGAACAGCCATACGTTCTGCATGTGGATGCCAGTCTCAATGGACTGGGGGCCGTCCTGCACCAGAAGCACCCCGAGGGTCTTCGGCCTGTAGCCTACATCAGCCGCAGTCTGACGCCCAGTGAACAGATATACCCCGTCTACAAGTTGGAGTTCCTGGCTCTCAAGTGGGCTATCACCGAGAAGCTCCACGATTACCTGTACAGTGTTACCTTCAAGGTAAGGACGGATAACAATCCCCTCACCTACGTCAATACCTCGGCCAAATTGGACGCCGCAGGACACCGATGGTTGGCCGCTCTGTATAATTACAGCTTCTCCATGAAGTACAAGCCGGGACCCTTGAATGTCGGGGCGGACGCCCTCTCCCGAAGACCAGGGCTAAGTGCTATTCCAGATGATGAGGAATGGGAGGAACTCCCAGGACCCGGAGTGTGAGCTATGTGTAGCATGGCCGCCATCGTCGACGACCAAGTGGCCTTTTCAGAATTAAGAGTGGCAGATTCATTGGGATGTCAATCGTAGGCTGTCCCAGCCGCCTACTGCGACCCAAAAGGGATGAACATCACGCATGACAAGGTGTTACGGTGGAAAGATCTGGTAGACTATCAAATACGAGATCCTGTTGTCAGTATCATCCAACAAGCCGTTGCAAGGAAGAATCCAGCCCTTCTGAAGCGTGGTCCAAATGACTTAGTGGCTTTGCTCATGCGGGAATGGGACAAATTCGAAATAGACAATTGCTTACTCTATCGAGTGGTGCAATACCACAACCACCCGGATAGGCGACAACTAGTCCTCCCTAAGAACTTACAATACCTGGTGTTGAAATCCCTACATGATGATCATGGACATCTTGGGATAGCAAAGACCTTTGGGTTGGTCAGAGATCGCTTTTTCTGGCCCAAGATGCGAGAGGCTGTTGAACGTCACTGTCGCCGCTGTACCAGGTGTATACAGCGCAAGACCCTGCCTACCCGAGCAGCCCCCATGGGCCATCTAAAAAGTTCTGGCCCCACGGACCTTGTGTGTATGGACTTTCTGTGCATTGAGCCTGATAGCCGGGGAATATGCAAAGTGCTGGTCATCACGGACCATTACATCCGGTATGCCCAGGCCTTCCCCACGAAAGATCAGAAAGCCATCACAGTTGCAAAAATATTATGGGAGAAGTACTTCGTGCACTACGGTCTCCCCAACCGCCTTCACTCCGACCAAGGGCGGGACTTTGAGAGCACCTTGATCAGAGAACTACTCAAAATGCTGAACATCACCAAGTCACGAACGACCCCGTATCACCCCGAAGGAGATGCACTGCCCGAGCGCTTTAATCGAACCTTACTGGACATGCTCGGAACACTACAGAGTTCTCAGAAAACGGAATGGAGTTGACACGTGGTGGCCCTAGAACATGCGTACAATTGCACCCGACACGAGTCAACGGGATTCTCCGCATACTTCCTCATGTTTGGGCGAGAGGCGAGACTGCCAGTGGACGTACGTCTTAGAGTTTCGACGGATGGGATACACAATGCTACCCATTTCAAATACGTGCAAAGATTTAAAGACAGTTTACAACAGGCCTATCAACAGGCTGAGAAGGCTACAGCTAAGCTGAACGCTGGAAATAAAAGGCGATACGATTATAAGGTCAAGTATCGGGAACTTCGTCCTGGGGATGCTGTGTTACTTACAAATCTGGGCGTCCCAGGAAAACACAAATTAGCTGACCAATGGAGAGACGGGGTATATGAAATAGAGTCTCAGATGCCTGGCCTCCCGGTCTATCGCATCAAAGACACTGAAGGCCGGGAAAGGTATGGCACCGTAATCATCTTCTCCCCATTCCACAAATGGGAGATGAAGAGACAGAGATACTAGCCACACCGCTCAACGGTGAGTCCGACTTATCAGAGGTGGGTCAAGAGACTGTCAATAACGAGACCCACTCTGAAACTCCTGAAGATCCTAATGAAGGACCCTCTCAAAGGGACTACTCCACAGAAGGGCCACCTCCGGGAGGAGCTACGTGTAAAGGGCCCTGTAGGCCAATGCCTACTAAGGTGGCACCAACAGGCCCGCCTTTGGATGCACAGAGCCCGTGCTTTGTGCCTAACAGAGACTGTTCAGAGACATTTCTCCCTTCAAGGGAAGAGGCTGAGCCTCTGGACTGTGTTTATTACTCCCCCGAGGGAGTTGCAGAAGAACAGCTTCGCCGGAGCCAGAGAGTAAGGTACCCTCCAACCCGGGTAACCTATGATCAAATTGGGGCACCCCATTATGAGGCTCAGCAGTGGGCTCGCGGCAGAGTGCAGTCTGTCATTGTGATGTTCACTGAAATGTGCAATCTGATCTAGAGATAGTTAAGATCGTATGTGGTTGTTGCATTTTTATTATATAACGGTGTTGTGCATTTTCATTATATAACTTCTGTACATAGTTATATTGAGATGTGTCCCAAGCGAGGACGTTGGGGATTTTACCAGCGGGAGAATGTAGCCAGGTCCCCTGAGCCGTTGCTGCCCCCCCCCCCTCGGGACACTCACCGCGGCGGTAGGGAGGTTAGAGACGCTCGTGGGGAGGTGCGGGGGCGTGTGCGTGCATAGCGCAGCTCTTGTGCAGGCGGCCGGTTGCCAGGAACGCGTGCGGACGTGTTTTCAGGGCTCGGTCGGGTCCCGGTGCAGGGCGCCGCCATAGGGAATTGCGCACGCATGCGCAGAAGGGATTTCGGCGCGGGGACCGGCAGGGAGGTTCGCGCATGCGCAGGACAAGCGCGGGAACCCTAACCTACCAGGGAAGGCTCTTGGAAGGGACTACAAGTCCCATGAGCCTCAGCAGCGCCCCACGTGACGCCAGGGAGCCAATAGGGCTGAAGAATCTCCCTGCAAGGGAGATTTAGATACATTTCGCGGGCTGGCAGCACGTTAGTTAGTGACCGGAGCAGCTAGGGGAAGGAGGTAGGGTGCAGGAGTCAGTGACTCCCTGCACTAGGCCAGCAATCCCCCTAGGCCCCAGATAGCCCTGAGTCACCCTAGTGGAGTGTTGTAGGGACAGGCCCTAGGTTAGGGACTTTGCCCCATTAGCTATTTGATAGTAGGGAACAAAGAACATTGCGTGTCTTGCTGGGAGAGAGCTGGACTATTTTCAGGGTGGGATCGCCCCTGATGGATCATCCTACGGTGGATCATGGATATCGTGCAGGAGCTCGCCTTGACCCTTTGTGAAGCCCGTTGCAGGTCCGAGCACTGGAGTGCTCGGCAGGTAACCCATAACATCAAGTGCACCAACAAGGCCTATCACCAGACATAGTGGCTGCGCAGTCACACACACACACACCTGTATCTGACTTGGTAGTGCGAGACTTTGGGTGGGGTTATCGGACACGGGGTGGGATCATTCAGTGAAAGTGTTAGCGTCCGCCGTGGCACATAAAGTGTTAGCGTCGGCCGTGGCGCATAATGTGTTAGTGTCCGCCGTGGCTCATAAAGTGTTGGCCTGTGGTATTAATCCAATAAATATTGTTTTTATGTGGGGCACAGGGGTGTATTTTTTTAAATGTAGGCCATGTTTATTTTTTATAAATACAGGAATGGTACCGCAGGCCAGCGGGGACCCACAGGGACCACCTGAGGTTCCCCAGACCCCGTAGGAACCACCCAAGGGCCCTCAGACCCCAGTGGAAACCACCTGAGGGCCCCCAGACACCCGTGGGGATGACCCGGGGACCCCCAGACACCCGCAGGGACCACCCGTGGACCCATTGGGGCCCACGGGGACAAACTGGAGGCCCACAGAGCCTAGCAGGGACCACCCGAGGGCCCCCAGACACCCGTGGGTACCCACTGTGGTATTAATCCTGTGTGCAAAAAAATCAAATATGGTTTTATGTGGGGGTAAAGGAGGTGGGTTGTGTTTTGGTGGTTATTACATTTTTTAATTTAAAATGCATTACTAGTGTATTGTAGCAGGGTGTCTCTGGAGCAGAACCTTGTTGATTTGAGGTCTGGGGACCCCTGCTTCCCGACATACAGGCCACGTTATGGGGTGCCAGTATCTCCTATGCATGTAAGTATCTTGCGTCACGGGATCGGGACATTTCAATGCATAGGAGATACCAGCACCCCATAACGGGGCCTGTATCTCGGGAGGTAGGGGGTCCCCAGACCTGAAATCAATATGGATCAGCTCCGGAGACCTCCTGCAATGGTACATTACTGTAATGTTTAAAATGAAATAAAACCCCCGCGATCGCCTGTGAGAAGTGCGTAGTTAGAGTTACTGATTAAGCCTATCTCTTACTGGGTGCCTCTTACAGACAGGCAGACCTGGGTAGGACTCACACAATAGGGACCACTGCTGTGTTAATCCGATGGGCCATTATGTCTGTCCCGGCAAAACTTGTGAATATATCTCATCCTACACGCGGCACAACGCAAAATTTACCCAGGTAAATATATATATCGGATGTGGTTCATCCCTTTGGAGAGCAGCCGGATACCCCCACATCACATTTCCATCATCTGTTGGACATGTTGAAAGGACTGGTTCTATATTTCTTCCTTTTATATATTGTTGTACACATTTGTTTTAGCACTAATAGGACTATTTTACTAGTTCAATTCATCTATATATTAAACACTTGCACATTGCATTTCTATGTTTGCTTTATCCCTTGATATTAATATTTTTATTTATATCTTGATAGCACAATCACTTAGGCGCTACTTTATTTTCCTTTTTTATTTATATATATGTATGTATGTATGTATGTATGTGTATATATATATTTTTTTTTTATTTATATATATAGATATAGATATCCATCCAAGTGTTGTGTTATCTTAATTTCTCCACACACGTGGGGTAGTCAACATAGGCATAAGGATTCAGGCCCCCACCATAGCATTAGGATTATACTCTGACGTCCAGTAAAGTAGAGGGGTTACACAAAGATAAGGGGTTTGATGCTTATTGTATGTCCTTTTTCATTGTAACAACTAAAGCGTGTATATTAAAATGTCGTCCGTGCTCAGTTTCTGCCCTACATCCTGACTGCATCATCTACTGTAATTATTCTACTGACATTCATAGATATGGACATGTGGACAGCAGTCACATTTCTTACCTATTTAAAATCCTGATCTTACTGTTAATGTTCACTCTGCATCTGTCCCCTTTTAGCCTGTTGCCACCCAATCATTTCAAACATTCTCCCTGACCCCATCTTGGGAGCCCATTAAATCTCAGGCACTCTGAATGCCGTAGGTCAGGACTTCAGCAGCAATGACAGCTGTCCCAGCCTTTTAGGTGCAGTGTCAGCGTGAGCTACATTTCCAGCTGCTTCACATATAGTACTTATTCCAATACTGGTCAAGTAGATCATGAAGTCACAAGGGAGGCTGGCAAAGCAGCATGGAAAAAGACTGGGGGAAAAAAGTCATGTTGATTATCAAGGGAGAAATGTTGTTTTTCTGACTTCTCACCTCCAGTTCACCACCTCTGCCCCTGGAGAAAGCTTCCGTAGTTTACCACAACAATCACCTCACCCCTTTGACTCTCCATGCTCCTGTGGGGGATTTTTTTTTTTAAAACACAAGACACACAAGTGTCATCTCTTCTTTCTCCTCCATTGCTGATTGGGATGGACCATTGCTTTGGTAACTGCAGTCGGGGTCCCTGAGATTCTGCTTGTTATACTCAGTCAGAGCTGTAACAAAACAAAAAAATGGAAAAAGTACTAGCAAGATGTGATCTTTATGTTCAAAGACTCCCCTTCCAGCATTTTGTATTCACTCCATACTGTAGTGTATGTCAAATGGTACCCTAACGTTCCATTTCAATTATTGGATTTAATGTTGTACAAATTAGGGGCTTTTGATTAATTGAGCTTTAAAATGCGTCTTGATACACATCAAACTTTTGTGTGCAATAAATGTAAGAAGCTTGTGAAATTTAATTTCAATGCTGATGTGTTTGACAGAGAGATTTATTCCACCTCAAACTTGTAGATTGTGTAGCGGGCAAAAGGGAAAAAAAGACAGTCGTAGAATTTAATACATCCCATTATAGTATGCGCACCATCTAACCCCACCACATCTTACCTTTCCTTGCATAACCATTGCACAGGCTGTTCGCCGTGTGAAGTAAAGACAGGACGGACTGATATATTCATACTAAAAGATGCATGTTCAAACTGACTTGCTTTTCACCCAGCAGTTGCAGCCGAATCTTGACAATTGCTGCTAGCTACCCATAATTGATAATGTAATAATAGCGCTTGATTCAAAAGTTTTCATTGACTTTATTTCCTTCGGTCATCCACACATAAACACTTCAGTTCAGTTGCTTTTTGGAGACTAGTAATACAGTAAGATTGTTTTTTAGGCACTAAAAATCGGTCCTGACCACTGCATCTTTGAAAAAAGACATCTTTTTTTTCTCAGCTACACAGTCTAGCAACCCCCCGTGGCATCTACGGCAGAGCTATTTGAGTCAGGCTTTCAAGAATACATTTGCAAACCTACAGTACATATTTTAAATGATCTAACAACGATTAAAAATAACAGAGAGATGTATCATGTCTAAGAACATAACACATTTGTGCAACACTACACATTGCCTGGTGAGCGTACACCTCTAATAATTAAATACTTGTTTATTCCACCTCAAAGTATGTATCTTATTAATATTTTAAAAAGTAGGCCCTAAAGCCTTAAAGTTACAACTAGCACTACTCAATTAAAAAGAGAACACATATTATTGCTAATGTGCTGTATCTCATTCAGAAGTTTTTCTCTTCTACAGTATATCAGCAATTATCTCCCTTTTTTTTTTTTTTTAACATTGCCTCTGCGTTGTATGTCTGTATTAATTGTTTTTAACATTGTTTGGAGTCATGTAGAAATCAGTAGTTTTACTTCCTATCAATTACAGTATACAGTATGTCAATTTTTCCAAGCTCTACCGCCGCAATGCCTTGCCACTGTGGACGTAAATAAAGCATTGTGGAAGCTCCTACTGTAATTAACAGCTATATCACCCACCCTAAGGTGCAGTTTGGGGTCTTACTAAGTGCGCAGTCCCCACATGATCTCAGGAATAGGGTTGCCAGGTGGCTTCTCAAAAAATGACTGGACACAATGGTGAAAGGTGTGGCACACTCACAGTCGGTGGGGAGGTATGTTATTTATAAATGATTGGACCGTTATGTAATTTTTTCTAAATTTCACTGCACGTATGCACCAATTTGCACCATATCATATTCTATTTTGTAAAAAAAATTCTGGGGACGGGTTTCGGGATTGAGCGCCCTTCCAGCATTTTTTACGAAATAGAATATGAAATAGTGCAAATTGGTGCATACGTGGAGTGATTTAAAAAATAAAAATGACAAACTGTAATAGTAAGATCATTTATAAATAACATACCTGCAGTCATACATGGTGAGCAATATGATCTTAATGCTTCTCCCCACTACTTCCAAGATTGTTACAATTGTCTTCATCCTCTCAACACCCTCATCATCCCTTCCCTCCTCTCATCCTTTTTCCCTCCCTTTATCCTCTCACTCCCACTGCCCTCATATTCTCACCCCCTAATCATCCTCTCCCACCACCACTACTAGTCTATTACTACTCCTCCTCATCATCTCCCTCCACCATCCTCATCTTCCTCTCACACCACCATCCTCCTCCTTATTCGCCTCTCACACCACCATCTTATTTATCCTCCTCTCACACCACCATCGTCCTCATCCTCCTCTCACAACACCATCCTCCTCATCTACCTCTCATGCCACCATCCTCCTCATCCTCCTCTCACACCACCATCCTCATCCTCCTCTCACACCACCATCCTCATCCTCCTCTCACACCACCATCCTCCTCTCACACCACCATCCTCCTCATCCTCCTCTCACCCCACCATTCTCTACAATGCAGACAGGCCTGCACAACTCGTAAAGTGAGAAGGGCCGAACTGCTCCAAAGAAAAAAAATGTGGGCCACACAGGTAAAATCATCACCATCATCATCACCATCATCATCATCATCATCATCGTCCCTTGCACCTCATCATCATCATCATCATCTCTCCTCCTGCACCTCTCATCATCATCATCATCTCTCCTCCAGCACATCTCATCATCATCATCATCATCATCCTCATATGTCTCCCCCAGCACCTCACAGCATCATTGTAAGGAATCGGGGGCCACGTCCCTTGCGGCGTGACCCCTCCTTACCCACTACCAGTACTGCAGCGGCTGCTGCCCCTGCCCCCCGTCGCTACCCATGCCGCCGCCCAGTGCATACCTTGAACTCTGCCGTCGCCATCTTGGATTCTGGCACTGGTGTTACAGACCCTCAGCTGGGCTCTACTATTTCCTGGTCTCTCAGCCATTCACGAGCAGCTCCTCGACACGCCTCCGCCATGCCCCTCGTTCGGATTGGTCACTGTCGCTTTAAATATCCAGCTGTGACTTCACTTCCTTGCTCTGCATAGCTCCTTGCTTCCTGTGTAGCCTGGATACTGTGTCGTGCTCCTGTTTGTCTTTTCTCCTACAGATTTGAACCGGCTTGTCTGACTTACCCCTCTGGCTCCCGACTTCAGCTTACCCATCACGATTCTTACCTCTCAGACCCTTGGACACGGAAACGGATTTAAACTACGGAACTCTCTATACTCCTGAACTCGGCAAGTACAACGACTATTCTAAATCTTAACCCAGGCCTGGCCACGCTACAACCACATTCCGGACCCGCTCCCTCTGCTGTCGGTGTGTATATTCAACATCCCACCTCAGTACAGGGGACTGGCCTGGTCTATGGGCTGCACAGCGTGACATTATGCAGAGCCCAACAGAAACAGACCTGACTGAGGTGGGCCAACTAATCAGGGGACTCGCGCAATGCATTGATACTTTGGGAAATCAGATCACAAGCCTGGTAATGCAGCTTTCCCAGCTTTCACTACAGCCTATTCCGGCCCCAGCCGCGCAGGGTGGCGACCGGCCATCAGAACTCAGGATTCCTACGCCTAAAGCATATGCGGGTGACCCTCTAGCCTGTCGTGGGTTTTTGAATCAATGTGAAATACAGTTTGAGATTTCTCCCAGCCTGTTCCCCACCGGACGCACCAAGGTAGCCTATGTTTACTCTCTTTTAACAGGGGACGCCTTGGCATGGGCCTCTCCCATCTGGGAGTTGCGTGCGGAAACCACCCAGGATTACCAGCTCTTTCGCCAAGAATTCCAGCAGATATTTGATATTCCCGCCCGCAGAGATACTGCTGCTGCTTCTCTTGTTCAATTGTCTCAAGGTCGTAGGTCCGTAGCCAAATATGCATTGGAATTCCAGACTGTCGCGGCGGAGACGCATTGGAACCAAGAAGCCCTTATTGCTGTGTTTTGGCAAGGTTTGTCCGACTCTATAAAGGATGAACTTGCAGTTCAGCCCAGGCCCCAGGGATTGGAGGAATTGATCGCAATATGCATACGAGTGGATCAGCGCCTTCAACATCGCCGTCATGAACGCCAGCGTCCCAGAATTCTCTCTTCTGACCCTATTCTTCCCAGATCCTTCCCAGCTATTCATCCTGTTCTAGACACTGTGGAACCCATGCAGATTGCCAGTCAAGAGTTCCGTAATAGCGACAGGACTGCCGATAGAACCCATGACCGGACTGCCGAAAGGGCTCGTTGCCGGAATGAGGGCCTTTGCTACTACTGTGGATTTCCTGAACATACGGTACGTTTTTGTCCTTTAAGGCCCAAAGAACAAACACGACCAATGGGGCAAGAGGGACTCATTTTGGGGTCAATATCTTCTCACCCTATCTCTGAAGAGGAACTCCCTAAGAGAATTATGCTTCCAGTCTCGCTTAAAGGTCCGAATTTTCGCGTAACCACAGCCGCTTTTCTTGATTCAGGATCCGGTGGTGACTTTGTGGATCAAGATTTTGCTACTCTTAACAAGATTCCACTCATCGCTAAGAAATCGCCGATTGGCCTCGAGGCTATTGATGGTCATCCTTTGCAACCTGCCTTCATCATGTTAGAGACTCTTCCTCTCACCCTTTCTGCCGGTACTCATACCAAAATCATATCCTTTGACGTGATGCACTCTCCTGCCGTTCCAGTTATCCTAGGATTACCCTGGCTACAGCAGCACAACCCACGCATTGATTGGAGGGATGGCAAGACAATTCAGTGGGAGCCAGAGTCAGATGCCTCACCATTGCCGGTCATTTCTCCTACCACAGTCCTCGCGGGAGTGGAAACGCCCCCGGCTAATGTTTCCGCTCTTCCTGAAGCATATGCGGATTTCATCGACGTGTTTAGCAAGACACAATCGGAGGTTCTACCTCCTCACAGACCTTATGATTGCCCCATTAATCTGGTTCCAGGCGCTGTTCTTCCGAAATGTAAGTCCTACCCCTTGTCTCTCCCTGAAACTGAAGCCATGGCAGCATACATCAAAGAAAACCTTGAAAAAGGATTCATTCGTAATTCTTCGTCCCCCTCTGGTGCCGGTTTCATTTTTGTCAAAAAGAAAGATGGATCCCTGAGACCATGCATTGATTACCGAGGGCTCAATCTCATCACAGTCAAGAATCGATACCCCCTTCCGCTGATCTCCGAACTTTTTGATAGGCTTCAAGGGGCAAAAAAAATTTCCAAGCTAGACCTCCGAGGAGCTTACAATCTTGTTCGCATCCGAGAAGGCGATGAATGGAAGACTGCCTTCAATACCAGAAGCGGCCACTACGAATATCTTATAATGCCCTTCGGTTTATGTAATGCTCCTGCTGTTTTTCAGGATTTCATGAATGATGTATTCCGTGATGTTCTCAACTCTTTCGTAATTGTCTATCTGGACGATATCCTAATTTTTTCTAACAATCTTCAAGATCATGTCCAGCATACCAGGCTCGTTCTCGCTCGCCTTCGTGTCAATAATCTCTACGCTAAGCTCGAGAAATGTCTTTTTCATCAAACCTCTACTGCCTTCTTAGGCTATATAATTTCTGATAAAGGATTTTCAATGGACCCTGAAAAACTTAAGGCTGTTTTGGATTGGCCTCAGCCCAACTCTCTCAAAGCCATCCAGCGTTTTTTGGGCTTCTCCAATTACTATAGGAAATTCATCCGAAATTTTTCCACCACTGTGGCTCCTATTACGGCCCTTACCAAGAAGGGAGCTGACCCGTCTGTATGGCCTCCGCAGGCCGTCTCGTCCTTCGAAACCCTGAAACAAGCTTTCGTCTCGGCACCCATCCTGCGACATCCCGATGTTAGTCTTCCTTTTACTTTAGAAGTTGATGCATCTGATTGTGGTGCAGGCGCCATCCTGTCCCAGAGATTCTTCCCTCAAGATAAGCTTCATCCATGCGGTTTTTTTTCAAAGAAGTTTTCGCCCGCTGAAAAGAACTATGATGTTGGCAATAGAGAGCTTTTGGCTATCAAGATGGCCTTACAGGAATGGAGACATCTCCTGGAAGGTTCCCGCGAACCTATCTCTATATTGACCAACCATAAACATCTTCTTTATATCGAAAATGCATGTCGTCTGGGGTCTCGTCAAGCTCGCTGGGCACTATTCTTCTCAAGATTTAATTATACTCTGTCTTATATTCCTGGTTCTAAGAACACAAAAGCTGATGCCTTGTCCCGACAATTTTCTCCGGAGGAAAGATCCGAAGAGACCCCTGAAACTATTGTACCCTCTAAGTTTATAATTTCCGCCAACTCATTTGACATTCTCGAAAAGATCGTTGAAGCTCAAACACAAATTCCGAGTGGTCTAGAGGTACCGGAAGGAACTCTTTATGCCGCACCCAGGTTTCATCAAAAGATATTAGAATGGGGTCACTCTGTCCGTTCAGCCGGCCATCCCGGCTTCCAAAGAACTTTGGATCTTATCAAGCGTACTTTTTGGTGGCCTAATATGGCAAAGATGGTACATGAATTTACTAGTGCTTGTCCAGTATGCGCACAAAACAAGACTCTTCATCAAAGACCCTCAGGCTTGCTCATGCCCTTGCCAGTACCTGAACGTCCATGGTCACATATTTCAATGGATTTCATTGTGGATCTACCCCCTTCCAGAGGGATGAATACCATTTTGGTCATCGTTGACCGTTTTTCAAAACAGGCCCACTTTGTTCCACTCAAAGGACTTCCCTCCTCGCCCACCCTAGCTGATATCTTCACCAAGGAGGTGTTTCGCATCCATGGGATACCTACTTCCATAGTCTCGGACCGAGGCACGCAATTTATATCAAAATTTTGGCGGGCTTTCTCCAAGAGGCTTGGCATGGCGCTATCCTTCTCGTCAGGCTATCACCCCCAGACTAATGGGCAAACAGAAAGACTAAATCAAACGCTGGAACAATACCTGCGGTGTTTTATTTTCGATTCCCAGGATAATTGGGTTGACCTGCTACCTTGGGCAGAATTTGCAACCAATTCACTTCGTAATGAATCCACGCATGAAACCCCGTTCTTCGTGAATTATGGTTTCCACCCAAGTCGACTGCCAATCGCAAACATTTCGATAGGAGTGCCGGCGGCTGATGAACGGGTAACTACTCTTCAGAAGTCATGGATCAAGATTCAGTCCGCGCTTCTTAGCGCCGCTCAGAAATTCAAGTCTCAGGCAGACCACCGTCGTCAACAGGCCCCTAATTACAAGCCAGGGGACCGAGTTTGGCTTTCGTCTAAGAATATCAAGTTGAAGTCTCCGACCCCGAAATTAGCACCTCGATTCTTAGGGCCTTTTCTGATCCAGGAACAAATTAATCCTGTGGCATTTTGTCTGCAACTTCCGTCTTCCATGAGGATTCCAAACGTATTCCACGTTTCCCTGCTCAAGCCATTCGTCCAGAGCAAACGGTTCCCTGCTAAGACCCATAGACCCAAACCAGTCACGGTCCAAGGACAACCTGAATTTGAAATCCAGACAATCATGGATTCTCGTTTATCCAGAGGAAAGATACAATTCCTTGTTCACTGGAAGGGTTATGGTCCAGAGGAACGCCCTTGGGTACCCAAGGAGGACATCCATGCCCCAGTTCTCTTGGACCGCTTCCACAAGAAATTTCCGCAGAAGCCTTGGATGGATCGTCCTGAGGTCGATCCTGAAGGGGGGGGTACTGTAAGGAATCGGGGGCCATGTCCCTTGTGGCGTGACCCCTCCTTACCCACTACCAGTACTGCAGCGGCTGCTGCCCCTGCCCCCCGTCGCTACCCATGCCGCCGCCCAGTGCATACCTTGAATTCAGCCGTCGCCATCTTGGATTCTGGCACTGGTGTTACAGACCCTCAGCTGGGCTCTACTATTTCCTGGTCTCTCAGCCATTCTCGAGCAGCTCCTCGACACGCCTCCGCCATGCCCCTCGTTCGGATTTGTCACTGTCGCTTTAAATATCCGGCTGTGACTTCACTTCCTTGCTCTGCATAGCTCCTTGCTTCCTGTGTAGCCTGGATACTGTGTCGTGCTCTTGTTTGTCTTTTCTCCTACAGATTTGAACCGGCTTGTCTGACTTACCCCTCTGGCTCCCGACTTCAGCTTACCCATCACGATTCTTACCTCTCAGACCCTTGGACACGGAAACGAATTTAAACTACGGAACTCTCTATACTCCTGAACTCGGCAAGTACAACGATTATTCTAAATCTTAACCCAGGCCTGGCCACGCTACAACCACATCCCGGACCCGCTCCCTCTGCTGTCGGTGTGTATATTCAACATCCCACCTCAGTACAGGGGACTGGCCTGGTCTATGGGCTGCACAGCGTGACAATCATCCTCATATCTCCACCAGCACCCTTCATCATTATCCTCATATCTCCCCCAGAATCCCTCACTACCAACCTTTGTGATACTCCCCATCTATCTCTCACACCCCCATCTCTCCCCCTCACCCACACACATAATACTCCCCATCCACATCAAACACACAATAACCCCCTGCACACCACACACATCCCACCCCCCTGCACCTCACATCCCTCTCCCCTGCACCTCACATCATTCTCCCCCCTGTACCTCACATTACTCCCCCCATGCACCTCAAATCAACCCCCTTGCACCTCACATCACTCTCCCCCCTGCACCTCACATCACTCTCCCCCCATGCACCTGAAATCACCACCATGCACCTCAAATCACCCCCCTTGCACCTCCAATCACCCCCCTTGCACCTCCAATCACCCCCCTTGCACCTCCAATCACCCCCCTTGCACCTCCAATCACCCCCCTTGCACCTCCCTCCAATGACCCTCCCCTGCACCTCCAATGACCTCCCCCTTGCACCTCCAATGACCCCCTTGCACCTTCAATGACCCCCCTGCACCTCCAATGACCCCCCCCTGCACCTCCAATGACCCTCCCCTGCACCTCCAATGACCCTCCCCTGCACCTCCAATGACGCTCCTTGCACCTCAAATGACCCCCCTTGCACCTCCAAAGCCCCCCCTTGCATCTCCAATGACCCTCCCCTGCACCTCCAATAACCCCCCTTGCACCTCCAATGACCCCCTTGCACCTCCAATGACTCCCCCGCACCTCCAATGACCCCCTTGCACCTCCAATGACCCCCGTGCACCTCCAATGACCCCCCTTGCACCTCCAATGACCCCCCTTGCACCTCCAATGACACCCCCTGCAACGCTAATGACCCCCCCTGCACATCCAATGCCCCCCCTGCACATCCAATGACCACCCCTGCACCTCACCCCCTCCCCAGCACCTCACTCCCCCCCCCCCCCCTCCCCAGCACCTCACTTAAAGCACCTCACTACCCCCCTCCCCAGCACCTCCCCCCCCTCTCCAGCACCTCACCTTACGGCGGCAGAGCAGACAGGACAGCACGCTCGCGGGCACAGGAAGTGCCACACGCATAGTGCGTGCAGTCCTGAGAGCAGGAGCAGGCTCGACGGGGGGAGAGCGGGCTCCCGGGTGGGTGAAAGCGGGCTCGTGGGGGGGAAAGCGGGCTCGGGAGGGAGGAGGATGGGGAAAGCGGGCTCAGGAGGGAGGAGGACGGGGAAAGCCGCCGCGGGCCGCACAATGAGTGCATGCCTGCGAGCCGCGTGTTGTGCAAGCCTGCTCTACATCCTCCTCTCGCACAACACGATCAACTTCCTCATCCTCCTCTAACACACCATATTCTTTATCCTCCTCTCACACCACCATCCTCCTCATCCTCCTCTCACACCACCATCCTCCTCACCCTCCTCTCACACCACTTCCTCTTCCTCACTCTGCTCTGGACTGCTCTGGCGCTCAGGGCCACAGACAGATTTCCTGGGGCCAAGGACTAGATTTACAAATGGACCCCCCCGTGTCAGCAGTTTTGTGAGCCCTCCCCCATTAACACCTCATAACCCCTCTATCCCCCCACTGCTTCCCATGTATTTCCCTCCCCTCTGACTCACCCCCTCTTCCCCACTCACCCCCTCTCACTCTCCCCCCTCCATTAATTACCCAACTATCACTCAATCCCCCTACCCTCCACCTTTTTTCACATATTTCTCTCCCTGGCATCTGACTCTTACTCCCTCTTTTCCTCACTCACTCCTTCACCCCCCTCTTACATCCATCTCTCCTCTCACGCCCCCACCCTCCATCAATCACCAAAAAGCCCACACCCAAATACAAAAAAACCTTCCCCACCCAAATACATACAACCCCCTCCACACCTTAAATACATACATCAAACTGAATGGGACTGCCAAGGACCCCTGCTGTGTTAATCCGATAGGCCATTAGTCTTTCTGCAGAAATGTCATTGAAATGTTGCAGCATGTACCCAGCATGTACCTGGGTCTTGTTGGTGATTGCCCCAGATTTTCCAAGGCAAGTTTTAGAATACTTGTCAGCGCACCTATATGTTGTGTCTCTTTGTATGTTGCGCTGGGCCTTTCTGTTTTTGTTATCTATGGGTGAAACCTACCCCTCCCCCATGTGCAGTATGCGATTTATGACAAGGTGTTAAATGGTCCCTGAATGGTTCTGATTTAAGGGAATTCATGTATGTGTGGTTATGTGTATGTATACGTGTATGTCCATGTGTGTACAGTACATGTGTGTAGGTGTAAATCTTAATTAATAAAGCACCCACAGTGTATACAGTGCTTTACAAAAGGTGTGTGTGCATGGGGAGTGTATAACAATGTATTGTATTGTATTGTATGTCTTTATTTATATAGCGCCATTAATGTACATAGCGCTTCACTGTAGTAATACATGTGGTAATCAAATAAATAACAGATAATATAAATAACAGATAATGGGAATAAGTGCTTCAGACATAAAAGTAACATTAAGGAAGAGGAGTCCTTGCTCCGAGGAGCTTACAGTCTAATTGGTAGGTAGGGAGAACGTACAGAGACAGTAGGAGGGAGTTCTGGTAAGTGCGTCTGCAGGGGGCCAAGCTATATGTATCATGTGTTCAGAATATCCACAGTGCTATTCATATGCTTCTTTAAGCAAGTGTGTCTTAAGGTGGGGTTTAAAGGTGGATAGAGAGGGTGCTAGTCGGGTACTGAGGGAAAGGGCATTCCAGAGGTGTGGGGCAGTCAGTGAAAAAGGTTTAAGGCGGGAGAGGGCTTTAGATAAAAAGGGGGTAGAAAGAAGACATCCTTGAGCCGAACGCAAGAGTTGGGATGGTGCATAGCGAGAAATTAGGGCTGAGATGTAAGGAGGGACAGAAGAGTGTAAAGCTTTAAAAGTGAGGAGAAGAATGGAGTGTGAGATGCGGGATTTGATTGGAAGCCAGGAGAGGGATTTCAGGAGGGAAGATGCTGAGACAGATCTAGGAAAGAGTAGAGTGATTCTGGCAGCAGCATTTAGGATAGATTGTAGGAGAGGCAGGAAGGCCGGACAGCAGGAGGTTACAGTAATCAAGACGGGAGAGAATGAGAGCCTGAGTCAGAGTTTTAGCAGTCGAGCAACAGAGGAAAGGGCGTATCTTTGTTATATTGCGGAGGAAAAAGCGACAAGTTTTTGAAATGTTTTGAATGTGAGGGGCGAATGTGAGAGATGAGTCGAGTGTGACCCCTAGACAGCGTGCTTGGGCTACTGGGTGAATGACCGTAGTTCCAACAGTAATGTGGAAGGAGGTATTAGGGCCAGGTTTGGGAGGAAGTATGAGGAGCTCTGTTTTAGCCATGTTGAGTTTAAGGCGTCGGAGGGCCATCCAGGATGATATAGCAGAGAGACATTCAGAAACTTTGGTTTGTACAGCAGGTGTAAGGTCAGGTGTTGAAAAGTATATTTGTGTGTCGTCAGCATAGAGGTGATAATTAAACCCAAAATATGTTATTAGGTCACCTAGAGAGAGTGTGTACAGAGAAAAGAGAAGAGGTCCCAGGACAGAGCCCCACAGAGAGATCAATAGAGGAGGAGGAGGTGTTAGCAGAAGAGACACTGAAAGTATGATGGGAGAGGTAGGATGAGATCCAGGATAGAGCTTTGTTCCGAATACCAAGAGTATGGAGAATGTGACGGAGAAGAGGGTGGTCCACAGTGTCAAATGCTGCAGAGAGGTCGAGTAATATGAGCAGAGTGTAATGACCTCTGTCTTTGGCAGCATGGAGGTCGTCAGTTATTTTAGTGAGGGCTGTTTCCGTGGAGTGAGCAGTGCGGAAGCCAGATTGAAGAGGGTCTAGGAGAGAATAGGTGTTGAGAAAATGGAGCGGGTAGGTGTGGGTAGGTGTAGAAATGTAAGGGGGTGTTGCATTTCTGTTCATGTTTGTGGCTTCTATGTGTGTAGATATGTAGTCCCTATTGGTATATAGGGATATAATTACATAGTACATTTGTATGTGTAAGAGACAAGTGTGTGCGCATTCATATAGCGCTGTATTCAACTATTATCACCAAGCATACAGTGCTCCAACTGAGAAATGACATGCAAATGAGCACACAGCGGAGATGCATCTGCTTAAATGGGCTCCATGTGTATGGATATTCCAGGCAAAAGGTTACACATTGTGTGCTCATTTGCATGTCATTTCCCAGAATCCCTTTCTGCAGTGGGAGCACTGTATGCTAGGTGATAATGGTTGAAAGGCTGGGGTGCAGACCTGTCTGAGCCATGTGAATGTGCTCACAAGTGATATTCTTTATTGTCTATATGCTAACGGTGGAGATTTTTTGTTGCCTTTACCATCATAACTTAAAATGTAATGGTATACACACGCATGCACACACACACGCACTTATAACAGCCACTGACGGTGCTTGGAAGAAAATATATGAACATATGTAGAAAGAACGTATTCCATATGTAGCACTCAAGTATACTCAGCTCTACTAATAACATACAACATTTTAATATGAAAAAAAAGTCACATACAATTCCATATAACAAAATGAAAACAGTCCCTGACCCTGCCCTATAATCATAATGATAATGAGGAAAACCATAATCAAGTAAAGACACACACAAGCTGATTACATGTAAACAGTACAGCAAGGAAAACCCTAATCAAGTAAATCAAGTAAAGACACACACAAGGTGATTACACAGTAAACAGTACAGCCTCACATAAGTGAGTGTCTGTAATCACAGAGACAGAATTAAGCATATCATAGAGCGAGCCACAAACATAAAAATGCAGCAGTAAAAAAAGCTATCAATATAGCTGATAATTAAGTTATTACCCCAAAACCCTAGGGACACAGCCAAGGTGAAAAGAATCGGCAAGGCTAGTAACAGTAATAATAATAATAATAATACTGCTGAAATTGGCAGAAAGACAACATCTATCTAATTTTAAACCAGACATAGTTCTAGATATAATATTATGTAATTCTAAGGGGACTTAGGAGGTAGTAGAGAGGTGATCACAAGAACATTGCATATACTCATTAGGGCTCCCCGGTAGAAGAGTGCTGAGTTTAAAAATCCAACGGCACTCTTGCTGCAACAGAGCTCTCTCAACATCCCCTCCACGCACCCCCAAGAAATGATCTATGGCAAAAGCCTTAAAAAGGCCAAAATCTGAATTGTGAGTTGTTGTAAAATGTTGTGCCACCGTTGTAACTTTCCTACCTTTAGTAAAATCCTGCTCTGCATTTTTTAATGTTGCGTACATGTTCAAGAACACAGAAGCTAAGCTCCCGTGTAGTCATGCCTATATATCATGAGACATGTACATGTCAAATAGTACACAACGGCTTTAGATTTACAGCCTAATACTAAACGGGTTGTATATATAATAGTCTGTGTAGAGTTGTAAAAAACTGACTAATTGAGCAGATATTTACATGCTGAGCAGGATTTATAAAGCCACTCTGTGTATCTCTGGACAAGAAGCTGGTGGGTCTGCTAACATTATAGTGACTTCGAACTAATATGTCCGAGAGGTTGGGAGCCCAATGGCTAACCATATTAACCTCTGTACCTAGAATCTTTTTGAGATCTGAATCCATTCTCAAAAGGTGCCAGTACTTCTGTAAAATGTTTCTGTATCCACTCCAGTTTCTGTCATACGTTACCACAAACCTGATTGTTGTGTTGGACTCATGATGATCAATCCTTTTTGGAATCAACAAACATGCTATCGACCTTGCCTCCCAAATTCTCCTGCCTCTTCTGCCCCTTGAGGCCATCGACAAACGTCCCCAGATTCTGGGAGGAGCCATCCCAGAAGATGAGGACGTCGTCAATGAACCTCAACCACAGCACCACATTCTTGATACCCAGAGTGATGTCATCCTGAAAGACCACCTCCCGCTCCCAGTACCCCAAAAATAAATTGGCATAGGAGGGTGTTCAGGTTGCACCCATCGTCGTTCCTCTGACCTGTACATAGAACTGACACTTAAAAATAATATAAAATAATTGTGTCAAAACAAAATTTAACAAATCTAAGAGGAACTCTACCAAATCAGGTGCCAATGTGCCACAGGACAAAAAGTACTGTGCTGCTCTCAAGCCATCACTATGGCGAATATTGGTGTACAAAGACTCCACATCACATGTTGCTAACACGGTACCTCTGTCACGGGAGACCTGATCCAACCTGAGGAGCACATCCATAGTGTCCCTCAGGTAGGATGGCAGAATTTCAACAAAGGGTCCCATAAAATGGTTGAGGAAATGGCAAATGGGCTCGCATAACCCCCTATGCCAGAAACTATGGAGCGTCCAGGTGGGCGGGAGGGATCCTTGTGAACCTTGGGTAACATTTAGATAGTTGCACTACAGGATACTTGGAGATCAAGCCCAGATCCTGTTTTGTGGTGATAATCCCCTGGGAGACTGCTTCCCAAATGAGGCGGTCTAAACTAGTTTTAAATTTGACAGTAGGATCATTGGAAGAGGTTTATAACACTCATCGTCTTTAAGTTGGCTTAATGCCCCCTTTTTGTATAGTACCTTAGACCAGAGGACTATATTCTCACCTTTGTCTGAAGGCTTGATCTCCAGTCCTGCCATATTTTTAAGTTCCTCGACAGCCTGCAATTTTCCTGAGGTAAGATTCCTGGACCCCCATTGTCTTGGAAGGACGGAGAACTCCTGAGTGACCAGATCAGCAAACATCTCTGTACAGGAAGAAGTCTAGAGTGCAGGACAGAATACAGATTTACCAGTAATCCTATGAAAAATATTGGATGACACCTCATCAACAGACCCACCTACCTCTCCCCATAAAGTTAGACTCCATGTCCCTAATAAGTGAGAGTTCCTGAGTATTCCATGTTAAAAGTATAGGAGATGGTAAAAAAAACAAAGCACTACTGTACTTCCAGCAGAGGGATGAAAATAAGGTCAAGTAGAGTGCATAGCCATAGATAAAATATAACAATTTATTGGTTCCTTTGAAAAGCAGCATAATTGGGCAAACAGACCCCCACCTAGGTGTTTCGAGCGGTAGCTCTTTATCAAGGTGAATGTTAAAAGAAGAACCAGACACATCTCCTTCAGTATCTTTAGATTGTTTAACAAAAAACCCGTGAAGCAAAAGTTTTCCACAAAATAAATTTAAATCTTTCACCCAGTCAAAGGTGTCGGCAGAAAAAGTGGGTGAAAAGGACAGGCCATTCTTCAACACAGAGTCTTGGTCTAGGTTTAAAATACAATCGGACTAGTTTATGATATTTAATTCATCTGCTTTTTCTTTTTCTGAATGTTCTTTTTTCAGTTCTGTGTCTCGTACGCCCATTGTTGTCTGTCCCTGAGAACCCTTTTTTGCTCTTCTTGCGATACTGTATGTCTTTTCTTATATGTTGAGTAACATCTAAAAAAGATAAAGAGGAGCTAGCCTGGTCTCTAGGGTCTGGTACCCTTACTTCTCCATCACAAGATTCCACATCTGAAGCAATGAATCCTGATTCAGGATTATTTGGATTAGTCAAAACGTGTGTGTATTTCTTCTCTTTTTGACGGGTTAGATGACTATGGGACCATTTGTATACTTTCTTATTTTCATAGTCCAGAAAGTCCCTGGAAATTTTTTTTTTTAAACAAGATAAGATCTTATTCATAACTCAGAAGTTATTTTTCAGCCAAACTGATGAGGGGATCAGCTGTAGAGTCTAAGTTTTCCCTAATTGTGTATATCTCATCATTTAGTGTTATCATCCGTCTTTTGCAGTGAGGACATGCAAATGTATGACACTCCCTTGCCTTGGCCATTCTTTTCACCTTGACTGTGTCCCTAGGGTTTTGGGGTAGTCACTTAATTATTAGCTATATTGGTAGCTTTTATTACTGCTGCATTCTATGTTTGATGCTCGTTCTATGATATGCTTAATTCTGTCTCTGTGATTACAGACACTCAATCATCTCCAAGGTTGTATGTCATTTAGTTATTCATCACGATGTTTTGAAATGATCTACTTTACATCTGCACTGTTGACTTTGTGTGCATGCTCCAATTGGTGAGCGTCATCAGTGGAAAGTGTCATACATTTGCATGTCCTTGCTGCATAAGACGGGCACATCATACTAGCACAGCTGATCTGATGCAGGCTAAAACCGGAAGTTAACGCATGTGCAGTTCCAACGCCTATCGCAATGCTCATTGGTTAACGTCACAGCCGGTGCGCAATAAATAGATAATACAATGCCTGGTTATCAAACCCCCAGACGAAGCTAAAGGGGCAAAACGTACATCAGGGTTTTTGTGTGTGCCCTCCATGATGCCCATCCACGACCCAATGCTGAGCTGACTTTGCAGACTTGGAACAGGTTTTATTTGCATCAGGATCTACATCTTCGCTGCATTTATAGTAACTCACTTGCACATACTGCACCGACACACTTTATTCGAGCAAATACCCAGTATGTACCTGGCAGATACCTGGAATGCGCCGCTCCTCACCTCTGACAAGCCCCGTTGCGTTTGCCTTCCCAGCCTGGGTTCATGCCTGGCTGACGGGCGGCTGATCTGTTAAATGATAATGATTAGGATTTAATAGGCTGCAATGCTTCGCGTGTCTACCAGATGGCATAAATTCATGAATTGTAATGCAGTATATATATATATACTGTGCAGTATTGCAGCCAGCGGGAATAAAATGCTTCAATCCCTGCCTGGAAAATAACCCAATGCACTCGGGCAGAAAACAGTCACAAACCTCAATACACCCGGGTATACCCGAATTCGTGGGACTAGCCGAGCTCGAATAAAGTGTGTCGCCAGTGTACATGACTTAATTTTGACTCTTTGTATAGCCTTAGCATTTATACATCAATGCTATAATCCCTCATTCCAGGATTTTTACATTGTATCGTATTGTATTGTATGTCTTTATTTATATAGCGCCATTAATGTAAATAGCGCTTCACAGTAGTAATACATGTGGTAATCGAATAAATAACAGATAATATAAATAACAGATCATGGGAATAAGTGCTTTAGACAAACATAACATTAAGGAAGAGGAGTCCCTGCCCCGAGGAGCTTACAATCTAATTGGTAGGTAGGGAGAACGTACAGAGACAGTAGGAGGGAGTTCTGGTAAGTGCGTCTGCAGGGGGCCAAGCTTTATGCATCATGTGTTCAGAATGTTCACAGTGCTATTTGTATGCTTCTTTAAGCGCATTAAGTACATCAAGTGCATTTAGCCTAGGAGCGTTCTCATTACATTTTTTATGGGACGCATCATGCTACACACTCCTGGGATGGACTTTAAATTCAAATTTAAGGTCTCAGGTTACTTGCATGTGTGTGCTATATACTGTACACACAGGATAATCTTCTGTTCTGTGGTACCCGTTAGATCTATCAATGTAGATGATATTATTCCTGTTTGTATCTCTTGCCATGATCAGTTATATTTCAAGACCGGCCGGCTACACTTGGTAGAGGGTTTATTTTAAAACCTCTGTTCCAATATATTTGCTTATGTGAGGCTGTACTGTTTACACTTTGTGTGTTTTTACTTGATTAGGGTTTTCCTTGCTGTACTGTTTACATGTAATCAGCTTGTTTGTGTCTTTACTTGATTAGGGTTTTCCTCATTATCATTATGATTAAAGAGCAGGGTCAGGGACTGTTTTAATTTTGTTATATGGAATTGTATGTGACGGTTTTTTTCATATTACATTTTTTTATGTTATTACTAGAGCTGAGTATACTTGAGAGCTACATATGGGAGACTTTCTTTCTACTTGTGTTCATATATACTGTATATGTATATAATGGAAATATTACTGTATAGTCATTTGCATGTCTTAGGCAGGCCTGCAACCCCACCTCACCATTACCACCCAGCACACAGCACTTCCACTGCAGCAATGGATTCTGGGAAATGACATGCAAATGAGCACACAGTGCTACTTTTTGCTTCAAAACCATTTTAAATATGGTTCCCTATAGGCTTAAGCTTGCTGCATGGTTATAGCTTTAAGCACAGCCAGGGTTAAGATGCATAGCAAGGTTTTGCAGCAAAACGTGGCACTGTGTGCTCATTTGCACGTAATTTCCCAGAATCCCTTGCTGCAGTGGAAGTGCTGTGTGCTGGGTGATAATGGTGAAAGGCAGGGTTGCAGACCTGTCTAAGGCATGCAAATGAGCATACAGTAATATTTCCATTTGCTATATGCTTTGCTGTGGAGGGTTTTTGTCACTTTTTTTACTCACCATAACTTAACTGTATGAATGTATGCCTTCCAGCCTTCCAGTATGTGATGAGTTAACTCCACTAGTTAGACAGGCCACAGGTGATCCTAATTAAGTGAGCTCACCTTCTTTAAAAAGGGAAAGAGGAAATGATTCTGCAGACAGACAGACAGACGCTGCTCAGACTTATGCTGTCCCGAATGGAAGAAAGCTCCCAGGTAAGGAGCCGTGGTATTACCAAATATTGTTGGTCTGGTCTAGTTTAGCTAACCAGCCAGGTAAATAGGCTTAACCTTGTTTAGTTAGCTTCCCTATCGGGGATAGGCTTTTGTTTATTTTTTTGTTTAACTTAAAGGGACAGAGCACCCATTGTTTTGTTATGTTTATGTCAAATAAAATCACCAGCATATTATTTCACTAGAAGAACTGTGTTGCCTCCTCACTAACCACAGTCATCCTGCCACTATATATAAATATAAATATATATACTCTCTTTAAATGCCGGTTCTGTTCTAAGTGACTTTACCACTCGGGGAAGAAGCCCAGCCGGGAGAAATGCGTTAGTGGTACAGACGGACGCCTCCTCTCGCCATATCATGGACATTTACTGTCAAGAGACTGCTCTACATGTTGGAATCATTTTATTATCCCCAGAAGGAACATCGTTTTTTACCAGAAACATTCGGACACTTGAAGAGCTAAGTATTCATGCTCCTGCTTAGCTAGCATGGCTTATGAGTCACTGGACAATCAGATGTTAACACAGTTTTTCATAGAGCTGTTGCTCTCTGCTCTAATAGGAGCAGCCTTAGTTCAGCCATAGCAATTGATAGAGTATAGTGGGAATGTCTGTAACCTTTAGATCGTAGGGTGCCACTTCTTTAAAATATCTGTGAGGGGGTGTTCATATACAGTATGCAGACAGTTATATCCTTGTATTATACTGTATATATAGGGTTGACCACTATCCAGCAATGTCATTCTATGTTCTCTTAGGGCTCATTACACTAACATTTTCATTGGTATAGGGACACGTAGGAAGGTATGGTATTATCTGTTTGTAGATGACCAGCTGGTCGGAGATTACTCTGGGTACTTTGTTCCCAGAGTTATCCTTATATTTACATCCCCACATTGTTTTTCCTTACCCATGTCTTGCAGTTGTCTTGAAATTATTTTATGGTCCGTTATTCTATCTTGTTGGCTTGAGGAGGTTATTTGCAGTCTGTTTTCATGTATGTTATTTTAGTTGTTCTTGTTGTATTAGATGTGTTTCTTAAAATAATTTTTTTGACCCTTTAAATCACATCTTTCGTATTATTCCTTTGAAATCCTTGAGTGCTTTTTTTAGTGGTCCCTTTGTCTTTTTGTGTCCTTTTGTGTGATATATATATATTACAGCTGAACCTCGTTATAACGCGGTCCTTTGGGGCCACAGAATCAGACCGCGTTATAACGGGATCATGTTAAAATTTCACCTTTAACCGGCATCTAGATCTCTCTCCTCAACCACGTGCTGTCGGCTCTTGTGCGCAGCGTCATTTATTTAATTTTTTTAAACATTCAATGCTTCATTCACAATGAACAAAACATTTTACACATGCAGGGATCAAACTCAGGACCTTCTATATATATATAGCAAATGGAAATATAACTGTATGCTCATTTGTATGTCTTAGGCAGGTCTGCAACCCCGCCTTTAACCATTATCACCCAGCACACAGCACTTCCATTGCAACAAGGGATTCTGGGAAATGACATGCAAATGAGCACACAGTGCCACTTTTTGCTTCAAAACCATTTTAAACATGGTTCCCTATCCCCATCCTCATTGCTTCAGCTTTGCATAGCTAGTAACCAACCCCACACTGATGAGACCCATTAAGGTTGAAACAGTTTTGTGTGGGTGGGTTTGCTGGCTATGCATCTTAACCCTGGCTGTGCTTAAAGCTGTGACCATGCAGAAAGCTTAAGTCTCTCTCTCTCTCTCCCTTCTTCTCCTTCTTCTCCTTCTTCTTCTTCTTCTTCATCTTCTTCTCTCTCTTCTTCTACTCTCTCTTCTTCCTCTTCTCTTTCTCTCTTCTTCTTCTTCTCTCTCTCTTCTTCTTCTCTCTCCTTTCCATATACTGGTACCAATACATTACCTCTACATCACAGGCCTGGTGTTAGAAGTCTTATTAATATATTTATCCTCTACAACACATAGGCGCAGTGTAACATGTACAATGTTAATGTTAAGTATGTTTTTATATATATATGTGACATCACACAGTTCATTTGGTGTAGAGGTACAGCATTTAACTACCATATGAAAGGTCCTGTGTTCAATTCCTATATGATATGGTATAATTTATAAAATATAAAAAAAATTAAAGGCACAACTTTGTGAAGAAAAAGGTTTCTTCCCATTATTTAACTAAAAATGCACTTGTGAGGATTGTCCATCGGTCCCGCTTCCGTGACGCACCCTGTGACGGGATGGGTGATGCGCACCATGCTACCAGGCTGGGGGACACCGCACGTACCGTGCTTAGGCCCCGCCCCTGTGATGCGTTCCGTGACAAAACGGCTGACGGTGACAATTGGTGTGAATGAATATAATAATTCCTATCCATTAAATACTGTAGAACACAACAACAGGATACTTTTATATAAACAAAAAACAGGGCGTAGGATAGGATAAATCATAAATAGTTGCCCATACACAATAATTAAAAGGTATATGTGTATATTTAGGGTAAAGGGAAGAATCTGTTTATTGGGAAATATATTAAAACATAAACCTGTCCTTCTGTGGTTAAGAGGCTCTATTTAAATGGTGGTACAGTATATTGTAGCTGCTTTAGTTTCACAGTAGTGGCAATTTCAGGGACCAGTTCTCATCATAATTGTTCAAAGAACATGCATTCAATGTTGTTCTTTTACATAAAAGTCACTATGTCAAACTCCAAATTGAGTCCCAATGGTGCTAGAGTTTGAAGTTGACTGATCCAAAATGTTTCCCGACAACACTGATCATTAAAGCGATCTCCACCTCAATTGTTTAAATTTACTATTTCTATACCTTTGATTGTTAGATCATCTGCTTTGCAATTGTGAGTTTTCAAAAAATGCTTTGAAAGACTACGGGTCATTAATCCCTTTTCAATGTTTCTTAAATTCTCAAGAAAGCAAGTTTTTACCATTCATTTGGTTCTACCTACATACTGCTTTTTACACAGACATTCTAATACACAAACCACAAATGTCCTGTGCTACAGTTAATACAATTTTTGATAGGGTGTGTGTCACGATCAGGATTTAAATAGTTACATAGTTACATAGTAGATGAGGTTGAAAAAAGACATACGTCCATCAAGTTCAACCTATGCTAAATTTAGACAACAGATACTTTATCCTATATCTATAATTACTTATTGATCCAGAGGAAGGCAAACAAAAAACCCCAAAGTCATATCATCCAATGTTCTCATAAGGGGAAAAATAAATTCCTTCCTGATTCCAAGAATTGGCAATCGGATTAATCCCTGGATCAACATCCTTCCCATGTATACTTATTTGGTATATCCCTGCATAACTTTCCTATCTAAAAAGATGTCCAACCTTTTTTTTGAACAAATCTATTGTTTCTGCCATCACAGTCTCCATAGGTAATGAATTCCACATTTTAACTGCCCTTACTGCAAAAAACCCTTTCCTTTGTTGCTGGTGAAATCACCTTTCATCCAACCTTAAGGGATGGCCCTGAGTCCTTTGTACTGCCCATGGGATGAATAGTTCTTTTTAAAGCTCCTTGGACTGTCCCCGAATATATTTGTATATAGTTATCATATCCCCTCTTAGACGCCTCTTTTCTAATGTAAATAAATCTAATTAAGCTAGCCTATCCTCATAAGTTAGATTGTCCATCTTCTTTATTAATTTGGTGACTCTTCTCTGCACTCTCTCTAGTTCCATAATGTATTTTCGTAGGATTGGTGCCCAAAATTGTACTCTATATTCAAAGTGTGGTCTTACTAATGCTTTGTAAAGGGGCATAATTATGTTTACTTCCCTTCCATCCATTACCCGTCATAATTCCATGCTGACTATTACTAATAATTTTGTTTTCCATTAGGTATTCCTGAATATTATCCCGTATTAAACCTTCAAGTAGTTTCCCCACTATTGAAGTTAGGCTTACAGGTCTGTAATTCCCCGCTTGTGATCTAGCTCCCTTTGTAAATATAGGCACCACATCTGCTTTACGCCAATCTTGTGGTACTGAGCCTGTGGAAATGGAGTCCTTGAATATTAAATATAATTTTCCTGGAACAGGATTCATATTTCTGTTTATCCCCACCTTTGCAGCTTCTGCCTGTCAGCTCCTTATTTCAGCTGCCTGTATATTTGCTCTGAAAACACACAGTGCCTGCGGAACTGATACATTTGTTGCATTTGAGCTTTCCAGTTAGCTCATAACCAGGTTGTCTTGACAACCCCCTTAATCACCCTGGTTTAGTGGCACCCTTAGCAAGGCCTTTCTATTTTTACCACAGTCTTACCCTGATATTAGCACTTCATATAGAGAAGCAACACCTCACCACACTACATCTGCAAGTACCTTTCATCCTATGTCTTTCCTTCAATAAAGTTAAGGAAGATAAATTGACTTTATGTGGTTTGGAAGAGGAAAGACATGAGTTAAGTTAACTGGAGTCATTCATACACCACACATGACCCTTGTTCCAGGATAGTAAGCACTTTTCCACGCTCCAACAATGAACGTGAATAGCGCCAGATCTGTACGTAGATATTAAATTTAAACAAGGCAAACAATTACAATGAAAAAACATTGAAAAGTAATTTTTAGTGGATATTTTCCACTGTAAATGCACCTTTAAGCAGCACAGGGCAAGATGTAGTGTAGAGGAAGGTTGTTCTACAGTGTTGCTACAGTATCTCCGTGTAGTTTTGGAAGGAGTTCTTTATTAATGCTATCAATCTGTAAGTTTTTATGAGCACTAAAAATCCTCAATTAAAATAAAGCTATTAAAAAATATAAAGAAAGATTGCATTGTAGCTTATGGCTTCAGGACAGCAAATAGAGAGCCCATCCTATGCCACCTTCATGAAATGATGATATGGAAAAAGTGTTTTTTTTTTTTTTGCTCACGTACTATGAAAGGGCTGTTTCAGCAGAATGAAAAAGTTGCTGTGCTGTAAGTTTGCATTTAAGGAGTGGACGATAAGGGGATATACAAAATTACCCCAGCAAGGTGCAGGTGCCTAAAATGGGACATGGACTGTCAAAACGAGAAGAAAATAAAGGTTTGTACTAAGGTATGTCATGCAGCAAAAATCCCAAGATAAACAGAACACTGTTTTGCCACTAAGGAACAAAATGATGTGATCACTTGAGCGAAACATCTAACAAAGACGGAATGCAAATAGAAGAGTGGCCAAAGCAGGAAATGAATGTTTTGAGTCAGAAAATAAGGTAAATTAGGAAGTTGCACAATCAGTCAGTTTGTGGATGCGGCTATGGGGAGCAGTAATGCTTTTTGCATTCAAAGTGACAATAATTGGAAATAAGCAGTGGTAAAGGAAGAAAGTTAGAACAGGAAGCTGGTGACACGACAGGTAGAGAATTGAAGCCATTGTGAACCGAAATGGGTTCTGAGGCACAAGAAAAGGGACGTCATCAGTGCAGATGCCAGCAGTGCTAGTCAGCATGAGAAGGCTTGGGAGAGGTAGTGAAATGGAACAGAATGTTATGCTGTTAAATAGGTTTGTATGAACTCTTTCAGTGCTGGAGACAACAGTAAAAAGTGCTGCAGATTATTCCACACGTTTTTGGGTACACTGGTGCAGACCATCCTGGGGAACAGGGGGGCAACTGCACTCCCAGGCTTATCAGATGAAAACAATGTGGGCTGGTATGAGAGAAGAGAGCAGGGCTGCCAGGCTTCTTCAACACTTCAGCATCTGGACTGCAGGTGGCGGACTAGAGCCCACCATAGATGTCCCTCTCTAGACCTCCTGGCTGCACTCTACAGTGTGCTGGTAAGTGTATATTTCGTGGATCCCAGGGTGGCCCAGTGTGAACTGCGGGGACCATCTGGAGGCCCACGGCGCCTAGGTGGGACCACCCTGAGAGCCCCACACACCTGTGGGCACTCCCCTCTGGTACACTGTGGGGCCTGCGGACACCCGTCGGGACCACCGGGGACTACCGTTGGTCTAGGGTATTAAGCCTGTATGTAAAATAATAAATCAAGTTTTTATGGGGGGCACAGGGGGGTGGATTAAGTATTGTTTATTAAATATGGTAATGTTTATTGTGGGGCCTAGGAGGTGGGTAGTGTTGGGGGTATTGTCCCCAAGGGTGAGTGGGAGGCCTCCATGGTGAGTAGTGGGTGAGGATGGTTACGCCTCACGGGTGGGTCGTGGGGAAGGGTGGTTAGGCCTCCCGGGTGAGTAGTGGGGGACGTTGGGTTAACCCTTAATTACTCTAGAGGTTACTAACCGATAAGGTGATTAAGGGGTTAGGGGACATTATAGTGTCGCTTTTTATTCTTGTGTATTTTTTGCAGCGGAGGGCAGGGATGGGGTGAGGATGGGGTGAGGATGAGGACTGCCTTCATTGTGGGTGCCTGGTAGGGGTGAGTGCAATATGTAGTTATTTTATTTCTGCAGCTTCTTGTATTTGAAATGGGCAAATGCACTATTATCCATATGTGGATAACAGTAATTTTGCCCATTACTGTACTGTATGTGTTAGTGTTCGGGGCTGTATTTATGTGTTTTTTAATTATTTTTGGGGGGCACAGAATTGTTACTGGAGGCAAGTGGGGACCCCCGGAAACCTGCAGGGACCACCCGAGGGCCACCGCCCGTCTGTAGTATAATACCTGTGCATCCCCAAACAATTAAGCTATGTTATGTACAGTATGTTAGGGGTTTTAGAGGTTGTTGGGGGGGTGGATGTGTTGTGTATTTTGTTTTTTGGGGACAATTGTCCCCAATAAACATGCTATTGTGCGAATAGCCGCTATGGTAATGAAGCTGCTTTTTATCTTTTTATTAATAGTGTGCTGGAGCAGGGGGTCTCCTGAGCTGAACCGCTTTGATTTCTGGCTCAGGGACCTCCTGCCTCCTGTGTTACAGGCCCCGGTATGGGGTGTCGGGTGCCGGTATCCCATTGTTTACTTCACACGTCACACGACAGGGACGCAATAAAAATGGAGGCGACACTGGCACCCAATGCCCCATACCGGGGCCTGTAACTCGCAGGGTGTCCCTGAGTCATAAATAAATGCGGTTCAGCTCAGGAGACCCCCTGCTCCTGCACACTATTAAAAAAAATATATTAAAGCAGCTTCATTACCTTAGCGGTTATTTGCTAAGGCGATGAAGGGGTAAAGGCATAATAGCATGTTTATTGGGGATAATTGCCCCCCAATAAACATTGCAATATACAACACACCACACACTATTAATAAAAATTACATTAATGCAGCTTCATTACCATAGCGGTTAGCTGCTACAGTAATGAATTAATGTTTATTGATATTTGTGTTTTGACACTAGGGTAGATGTGCAGGGGGTCTCCGGAGCAGAACCGCGTTGGTTTTAGTCCCGGGGACCCCCTGCTTACTGAGATACAGGTCCCGTTATGGGGTGCCGGTATCCCTCTGCTTTGTTTACATCCCACAGTAACGTGATCGGAACATTTAAAAGCAGAGGGATACCGGCACCTCATAACGGGGCCTGTATCTCGGGAAGCAGGGGGTCCCCGGACCTAAAACGAACGCGGTTCAGCTCCGAAGACCCCCTGCACATCTACACTATGAATAAAATGTTATTTAAAAATATTATTTTTCCGGCGAGATTTGCGCAGAGAGAGAGGCAGATCTCTCTCTGCTGCAGACAGATCTCGCCGGAGAAACCCTTCTCGGTAGGCAGACCGTCTCGCCACCGGCTACTCGCCTTGTTTGGAAATGTTGCTCTCGCAGGTACTGTATTCAGGCCTTCCTGCACACCATGAGAGTAACTCACCAAAAACATTGGGCGTTCAAACCCTGCCGAAAATGCTTTTTCGGCGCTTACTACATAGACCCCTATGTGTGACAATTCGCCAAAAAATTGCGGACCAAACATATTATCCTAACGCTTTCTTGTTCTCTACTAAAAAATAAATAAACACTCCCTTATAACACTCTAAGGCTGCGTCCATAGAGGGGCAGACAGCACGGACGCGTCCGCACGCTGAGTGATCAGACTGCCTAAAGGCAGTGATCATGTAAATACAGCGGGCGCGTGCGCGTGCGCATGGAAGTAGGAGGGGGCGCGCAATGCGCGTGAAATCAGTCAAAACCGATTTCTCGCACGATAGGGGGGCACGTGAGCGGTTCGCCCAATGAGGGTGAACCATCTCCGTGACGTCACTGGCCCGCCCATAGATACGCCCCCGGACGGCGCACATACAAGGCCTCTGCGCGCCTTCGCACGGCTGCAGTGTCTATAGACGCAGCCTTAACCTCTGATTCGTTTTGGTGATGTTTTCTAGCTTTTGTCCTTTCGACATTTTTCCAAAAAGGAGTGTATTAAATCCCCCAAACCTGCTACATTCACCGTATTAATATCCGTAATTTAGTGATTAAGCTGTAGACAGGATTCTGAGTAATAACATGCACATAAATGTACTGATCAGTGATCATGTCCCTATTAGTATCCTATCTGATCTTACATGAAGTCTATATCCTTTTAAGGGTAAATTCTATATACTCTGATGTAGTAACGAGGAAGAGGGTAGGTGGTATGATACCTTTTATTGAACCAACAAGTAGTTGATATTTTACAAGCTTTCAAACCTCCCAGGGTCATTCATTGAATAATAAAGGACCACACGGCTACTAACCCTTCTTTGCCTGCTATATGCTCTGATGTAGCCCAATATCCCTATTGGCGCCCAAACGACTGCTTTAGAGTATATAGAATTTACCCCTTAAACTGCCAAATTTCACAGTTGAGCCTGGGACAAGAAAGGAAAGAATCAGTGGACACAAGCAAAGAAAGCCCTTTCATCCTGTTTAGAATAATCACTGAGTTAGGTCACTAATTCTGCATTGGGAAATGGATAGTGGTTTCAAACCAGACACATTTAGGTAATAAATGGATTAAAAACCTGACACAACCCTTCATTATACAAGTACAGCAAAGACAGAGAACCCAGAAGTGTATCTGCTTGTCTTCCACAGTACCACTAGGAATCCCAAGAGGGGACATCTTCTGTGTGTCACTATTATTAGTTTTATTATGCAAGGTTTATACAACGTGAAGTAAATCACACTAACTGATAAACCCGGGATGCGTTTTGACAACATTTAATCAATTGCTTCACAACAAATGTAACAGTTTAAAGTGATGTATCATGTATCCCTCCCAGGTTTTTAAATATTCAGAGTGCTCCATATGTTGTTGTGAAAAAAAGGCTGTGCCCATGCCCACAGGTAGCATCACAGAGTGCTCTGATTGGCTGCCTCTAAACTCCTGATTTGTTCTCAAATTCTTTCAAAAATAATTTAGTCAAGTCATCTGCCGGGTGATTAATCAGAGGACACTAAATGTAACAAAGAATTCAGTGAAAAGCTATAGGATTTTTTTTCTGTGATAAACCTTTTGCACTCTATTTGCTGTCAGTACTTTCATAAATACAACTGAATTCAGTGACATATAAATGCATATATTCCCTTTGAAATAGAATACAGATATGCAGCCTGTGTGTTGTCGGAACTAATCAGTGGTTCAATAAAATGTGTTTGGTAAAAATTGCTATTTTACTTTTCATGACAGCACAATTCTTTTTTTGCTATATTTTTAATACAATATAAAAGGAAATTTAAATATTATAATATAATACACACACACACACCTTTTCAAGACAAAAAGGCTCCAGAGAGTCTGACACGTTGATATATTCTAATAAAACATTTTTTTTCCTTACTGCAGGACCTGGTGTGCCTGCTTCTCTCCTATATGTATTAATTTTGTAGCAGTTCATTGCACCCAATCAATTACTGATTTCTTTATGGGCGTGCTATATATATATAGAATCCAATGCACAGCCGGCACACCATATGCAAGTAATTAAGTTTTGGTGCTTATCCCATAAAGCAATATCAGACCATACGATACCGGTTGCAACATGACATCAAGGTAAGTAAACAAAAAATGTTCTATATTTGATAGAAGACACAAAAACCGACGTTTCGGTCCCCCAGTGGAACCGGTATCGTATGGTCTATATATATATATATATATATATTAGTTTTATTATTTGCTATATATAATATGTATGTGGAGATATTTGGTGCATGTATCAGGGCTGAAAAAATCCACCCATCAACTGGTCCGGGATGAGGGCTGACGAGTGAAGAAGCAACCTCATTTTCTCTGGACCGCTGTAACGGGTGCTCACCACAAACAGGACAGGACCGCGAGGCTGAGGTGGGGATGTTAGGGTACACTGACCTCCAGCCGTGAGAGCGCATCCGGAGGGCAGAGTGATAGTCGTATAGCCAGGTCAGGGTTGGAGAAGTGAGAATATTCGTGATACTCGCCGTGGTCAGGGGTTGGAGAAGTCGGATGGTCATAGAGGGTAGCTGGGATCCAGGGGTAGAGAAGGTAGAGGTCCAGATGCGAGCCGAGATCTTGGTTTGGAGAAGTCGGGGGTCCAGGTACCAGCCAAGATCAAAACAATGAGAGACAAGACAGGATCAAAATGCACAATGCAGAAGGCAACTGGACAAGGCAGCAGGATGCTTAGGGTACGAAGAATTATGCTCAGCCAATATGCCAGAGGACTGGCTGAGCATATAAAGGGCAGGTAGCCAATGAACAGCCAGCAAGCAGCTGCCACAAATTAGCATTTACCACCCACTTGGTATATAAGCTCCCAATCAGTAGTCAGGAGGCGAAGTGTGACGCAGTGCAGGTGATCCTGGGTTAGTGTTGAGTTTTGGGATTAACCCCTCATGTGATTTTCATAGCGCAGCGCCTGCACGTGGATTCCTGCTAGCGTGGTGTGTCACCTGTGTCATCATGGGACGTGACACGGGGCGGGGCCTAAGCCCGAACTTGGAGTATCCCCCTGCCTGTTAGTGCGGCGCCTGTGGGTAGCTTCCCTGGTCTGAGGCGTTCCACCTGTTTTGTCACGGGACCTATCGCGGGCGTGGGACCTAACGCCGATCCTCACAACCGCATCACATAAAGGCACGGGACTGCAGGTTGTGTGAAGGCAGCATGCCTGTCACTACCCGTTGGAGCCGAGATACTAACACCCCACAATGCCTTGCATCTGTCACTGTGGTCTGTCTCCTTTAAGTACAAGGCATTGTGGAGCACAAGTATTGAGGTTCTTGCGGGGAGTGACAATTATGCTGCCTTTCAACAGCCAGCAGTTTAGCACCTTAAAGCCACATCATCCTATGAAGAGGCGGCTGCATCTTTACCTTCAGGAATTTTTTGACATTGACAGAGGTCAAGGGTCCTAATTATTTGAGGATGGAAAGGTCTTTGTGGGAATGAGGGGGGTCTGTGTGGTTATAAAGGGGGAGGGCAAATTACTTTTTACTTTAATGATTAGTGATATTTTTGCAGCGCCGGTATGTATGATACGTGTATGTTGTGTGTGTGTGAATGTTCTATGTATATGGCATGTATGGTCTATCTATCTGATGTGTGTGACTGCTTGTACAATATGTTTGTGTGTGGGCCTTCTAATTACTAGGCCAGTTGATTGGGCTTTCCTCGCAGCCCAAAACTTGCCAGCTAGCCCCGAGGGTACACCCAAGCCTTCATAGGTCCAAGTTTGAATTGCTGCATGGCCTACAATAACATACTTCATGTGTTAGCAGGCCCATCATCAACTTCTCTGGGGCATTGGACACAGGTCAATAACTCAGGACCCAAGTTATAAAGGAGCGTGGGACTGAAAGCTTGTTAAGCACAGTGGTGGGGTGCTCAATGAGGTTATTGAGTAGGGGGTAACTGGGAAATAGGGAGTCTGTCGAGCTGGAAGGAGAGGGCCTACCAGTTTCTGATATTTATTCCATCAGCCCAGCAGAGAATGGGACACGGGCAGCCCATCTGATACCATAAATCACAACCTATTTCTGGTCAGGGTGCCGGTTTGACCGGCAGGCCTCCCTCAGCTGCCAAGCCAAGGACAGTTGTCCTGTTGCTTCCCCTGTGATAGTGGCCCTGTGTGTTAGATTCATTGGTTGAAGAACCCTTAATAACTATATGAGTGCAATGAAATCCAATAATGTACTAAATGGAGAAGAAACCAAAAGTAACATGCTTAATTGGGTGTTGATTTGCATTTCACTACTCTGAATCCTTTTCTGCAGTTTACCCACTGTTTGACTTGTGATGAATGGGATGAATGAAGCAGGTGTGGGGACCAGTGGAAGACCGTAGATACAACCATGTGCTTTTAGGCATATTTTTACTAAGCCGTCTTCTGCATATGAGACTTCCTGGCTAGAGATTGGCGAAACTGCCAAAATCCGTTTTGAGGAAGTTCCCGAGCTTTCTATTCAAAATCCGTTCCGCGGTGTAAAATCCGTTGATAGATTGTGCCTGTTACAATCCACGCAGATTAATAAAAAAAAACATTGGATACCATGCGCTGGTGGATTTTACCAATCTGCTGGTGGAGTTTAAGAGTCCTATCCGTGGATTTGAATCTGCAGATTGGATTCTTAAAAACCACCAGCGGATTACAAAATCCTCGGATTAGATTGTCAATGATATAAGAAAATATCTGGGAAAACGCGAATGACCTTTTGGAGATTGATCCGTGGAAATCTACGAAACAAAGAAACTAGCTGATCCAAATCCGCCAAAAGAATTTGCCCATCTCTACTCCTGGCGCTGGAAGACAATTTAAAGCCCATTTAACTGAATGGGCTTTAAATTGTCTTCTAGTTCCCGGAAGGGGCCTGCTAACTGGTAGCTTACTTGCCTAGCATTATAAAACATACAGAACACCTACAAGCTCAAATTGAACCCCCAAAATACCCACAACATATATATAAGCATATAAGTTTCACAGAGGAGTGCTACTAAGCATGGCAATTTATATTTAAAACCAGAGACATAACATAAAACACAGACAAAGCTCAGTGCACATCCAGAAAAACTTATATACGGTACAGTGCCTAAATATACATGTATAAATAACTAATAAATAAAATGGTCTTTTAGTTTAACATTTTGGCCAAATTGTTGTAAGCCCTTGAGCCAAACTTCACGGCAGACCACGTTCAAGGGTCCCTACACTAATATAAATTCTTAATAACCTGTGCATTGCCAGGAAGAATGATTTATAATAAATCTGTCAATATGAGTTGCAAAAGTTCTAAGTCTGATTGAAGCTTTTATTAACCTGTACATTACCAGGAAAAGCACTCTGTAATAGATTTGTCACAATCACACTGCATGCAGGCAAGTTCCCCTGATAGTTGGAGATGCCATGGAGTGAGCTTTAAACCATTTAAATGTGGGAGGGAGTGAGCTTCAATTGGATAGGAGGTTGCCACCCTCCAAAACAGCCAAGACTAGCTGCACAAGAATTATAAAACATACAGAACACCTACAAGCTCAAATTGAACCCCCAAAATACCCACAACTTATATATAAGCATATAAGTTTCACAGAGGAGTGCTACTGAGCATGGCAATTTATATTTAAAACCAGAGACATAACATAAAACACAGACAAAGCTCAGTGCACATCCAGAAAAACTTATATACGGTACAGTGCCTAAATATACATGTATAAATAACTAATAAATAAAATGGTCTTTTAGTTTAACATTTTGGCCAAATTGTTGTAAGCCCTTGAGCCAAACTTCACGGCAGACCACGTTCAAGGGTCCCTACACTAATATAAATTCTTAATAACCTGTGCATTGCCAGGAAGAATGATTTATAATAAATCTGTCAATATGAGTTGCAAAAGTTCTAAGTCTGATTGAAGCTTTTATTAACCTGTACATTACCAGGAAAAGCACTCTGTAATAGATTTGTCACAATCACACTGCATGCAGGCAAGTTCCCCTGATAGTTGGAGATGCCATGGAGTGAGCTTTTAACCATTTAAATGTGGGAGGGAGTGAGCTTCAATTGGATAGGAGGTTGCCACCCTCCAAAACAGCCAAGACTAGCTGCACAAGAATTATAAAACATACAGAACACCTACAAGCTCAAATTGAACCCCCAAGCATTACCCTGAATGTCTACCCACAGGTCTACCATTGTGTGACAAACGGCATGGGGGAATGGGGTAAATGCAGTAGATTTGAGGGCCTGTTGGAGCACATGTACTCACTGCATTATACCTTTGTTTAACACTGCTTACTTTGACCATGAATATGTTGAAAACCCTGAAAATGCTACAGGCTTTTATGTATAATTTCTCTTCGGTTAACCCCTACACATATTGTGACTTATAACAGCAGACCTTATACTAGATCACTCATACAATAGGGAAAATGTTTGCATGTAAATGGCAGCAAAACTCTGAAATCACTATCTTTTGTGCAATGAGTTATAGTCACCATGCTGAATGGGTTGATGCATTGAAGAATAGTAATATGTTAGGTATAAGATTGCAGTCTAGTGGGTGAATACAGTAGTTCTCAGTATTTTGTCACACATCATACTGTAATTCTTGTATCCATGATTGTACACGTAGGACAGGATGTATCAAAGTTTTTTTGCTATCCTCTTAATGCACAAAATAGCCCTAAATGTATCATTTAAAACATCACAGCTACATCATGGGTAGTTGTTAATTTGCTAGAGGGAACTCTGGCAGAAATCTCAGATGAAGTGTACAGTCTGTTGGCAACGTAAGTAGAGCACCCTCCACTTGGTTCTTGTTTCTGGCACACGGGACCTATTTGCATCATGTGATCCCAACCCAGGGCGATCACATGACCTAGAAGTGCCTCCTGCACTCTAAAGGTTAATCGTTTTGTGTATATTATATAAATTCTGTGCTTCTTATATGCAGAGAAGTGCACCGGGAAGCTTTGCTCTGTGAACCCTTAATATCTTCCTATTTATGCTATTTCTCACATTATGGTTACTTCTTTTGCCAACTCATTTGCAACTCATTTCCAAGTACATTGGCAAGGTACTAGCAAGAAGCTGTACTGTAGGAGGACATAACATGCAATGAGAGAACAGTACAGTCTGTCTCTGGAGTTTGGAAGAAAGAAGGCTTTTAGCCTACCCAGCACACTGTCAATCATCAGTGCCACATGCATTTAAAGGTTGTTGAAGATAGGGCTAACTAAAGTGACTTAAGTCTACAGATCACTTGACTACTCTATAGTCATTACACGTATAAGAACTCCCCATACTTTTGAAGTATCTGGAAGGGAAGTCCCACCCGATCCCACCCTATACACATCTAGCGGGAGGTATTCTTGTTACGGTCTAGGACATTTGGTTGCCGGCATTTAGCCACTGCTCACCTTGCCACAGGGACACTCAGCCGCCAGCCACTTCACCGCTATGGTATGTCACTAACCTTAACCCTTACCCTAAAACCCATAATGTTATCCACATACTAACGCTACCCCTTGCCTTAAAAACCTTAACCTCTTACCCTAAAGCCTCTTAAGTTAAACCGTTACCCTAACTGCTAAAACCCCTTAAGTTAACCCCCTACCTTAAGCCAAACCCCTTACCCTAAAACTTACCTTCTCGTCGAAGTGACTGGCGGCGGAGTGGCTGCAGTGGAGGATCCCCCTGCGGCTAAACATCGTAATGGAGTTGGTCGTGGTGGGATTGCCGTGTCCAGTATCCCATTCCATTCTTAAAGGGTAGATATTTGAAGTTTTGGCGCTGTTTCTTCACAGGTTTTTTCTTCTTCACATTTTGTTACGCAATCCTGTTGTTAAATGTCAGATTGTTACCTTGATGATGGTGCTGCCACAACACTGAAATATTGAGCTCACTATATTGTATTTACTATTAAGTAGCCCAGTGGAACACAGATTGCTGCGAGCACCCAGTTTACGGCATCTGTTACATTAACCATTTTTGTACCTGGTACATCATGGGACGTGGCACACCAGTGTTCCGAGCGACATACCAGGTATGCCATCAGGAAATGTAGGCTTTCAACAGACTGACCGGGCAGGCTGGTCCAATGGTCTCCAACGAAGCAGACGAGCCCAATCAAAACGGGAGTGAAGCCACATCTAGTACGGTTCATGTCAGCCAGGGGCAGTGGCAATCATGTGATCGCTGCTCAAGTGATCACATGACCGGATATGCTGGACGTCCGGTGGCACTCTGGTGCCACTGTACCTCCAGCACTAAAAAGGTATGAAATGATGATTGGTGTGCATGCTACTGCTAATAACTCAAGTGACGTTTATCCCAATCTGTTATGACTAGAGAAGTGACACATTTTTACTAAAGTTTTCAAACCAAAAAATGGCAGTCTTTACAAACAAATAATAATCAATGTGCAAAGTCACGTGGCACTTTTTACAGTACTGCCATCTCCCTTAAAGGTGGTGAAATTATGATGAAATGCCCTACATTGGCAAAATCTTGAACAATGTAACATTTGCAAGGCAAAGGCTACTTGGCATTGAAGTACCACAGGCACCTCAGTTTGCTCCCATAAAGCCTGCACATCCACTGCATGGCGATAAAAACACAGATAGAAAAGTCCTACGGCCTACAAAAGTCTGTGCGAGCACACTAAAACAAACAGGAGGTAAAAATGATCCAGTGTTAGACATTTACCGAGGTAATGGTAACATTATTACAATAGTATTACAAATCTCACACCTTTTTTTCATACCCTGCTGTTAAAGGCATGATATTTTAGCCCATTCAATCTGCACTGTTTTATGTATTTATTTGCAGCTCTAAATGCTAGGACGGAAAGAATAATAATACAATTTAAAAAAAGTATACTGCATAGCACTGCACCGGGTACAAATAATTAGACAGTACATACATTTCTGTCCCAAATTATATCACAGCACCATATGGTATGGCAGTCTGAGTGATGTCACAATGCAGGGCTGGCCAACTCTAGTCCTCAAGGGCCACCAACAGGCCAAAGTAGTAGGAATGTCGATGCTTCAGCACAGGTGGCTCAACCAGGGGCTCAGTCAGTGCCTGAGTCACTGATTGAGCCACCTGTGCTGAAGCAGGGATATTCTTAAAACCTTACCTATTGGTGGCCTTTGAAGACTAGAGTTGGCAACCCCGTCATAATGTATTCATCTTTTGTCTGTGCGGCTATTTTCAAGATAGTAGTTTGTTGCATGCTTCGTGTATTCATTACCCATGAGTAATAGTTTATTTTGGAGTAGGCCTCTTTGTCTCTGGAATGGTTAACAGGGAAGCTTCTTTGACCCTCTACAAATCCCAGATTTATTTTGATTTAATGGATTTGGGTTACCTGACCTAAAGGTAATGTCATCAAGAAATATTAAGGATTTCAATGCAATTGGTTATTTGATGGTAAGCAATCATAAGAGATCACAGGGATGATGTTACCAATCAGAGAGCAGAGTTAGTGTAGCAACCCTAAGCATGCAGTATATATCACACCACAGGAAGGGCATACAAACACGAAGTGGCAGCTACAGCATGCACACAAATACAAAGAAACGAAAGCTGCTTTATTTCTTAAAGGTGCTCTCACCTGTCAAATGTACAAGAATCCCAAACTCAAAGCTGCTTTCTCCGCGCGCTACTTTGTTGTAAACCAGATTAAGTCATTCTGTGTTTTCCACCTTTCATCTGTTTATAGAGCAGTTGAGGGAAATCATTTTAATGCTCCAGCTTGAGACTGCCAGGATTAAAAAGGGGTCAGACAGGTACACTGCATTACTGTGCTACACCGATACATCATATTACATCCTTATTAATAGCTCCCAGTGGGGAGCCAGGCGTTTTAAGTATTGAAAAGAGTAAGAGAGTATTTGTGTGTGTGTTTGTGTGTATATAATAAACTCGTGACCGGTGATTAGAATCAAGTTTTAACATGTACCTTTTATAGCAGTCATCATGTAGGATGTTATACAAAGAGCTTTTTAATAGCATTTGGTATGTTTTGATATCTGTCAAATAGGCCCCCCTTTGGCCCATAATACCTGCCCTTTGCTGGCAAGGGGTCTTTGTGCACAGGATTTATTCAACAATAGGAAGTTAATTGGGGCATTTTGCAAAGGTTATGCGATGTGAACTCCCCTGGAGAAAGAAAGCAAAGTGTTTCCTGAGCATTCATTACCCAGAACATGGCATTGAATTAATAGATGTTAATTCTAAAAAATGTAGCATTAAAACTCTAAACACATTCATCTATATGTAAGATAAAGTGCCCCATATTATATCCTCCCATGTGTGCTACAAGCTACAATTTAAAATAGCTGAATCCAACTAAATGTAAATGTTAACCTCTTCACAGCCAGGCATATAGTGCAGGACCTTTCATCAGTGAATAGCATAAACTACTCTTAAGAAACATTTCCATAGAGACAAAAACTATATAGATTGCAATATCACCCACGCTGACCCAATAATTCTGCTGCCATATTGTCAGAGACGTCCTTGATGGGAGTTGAACTCGGGTCCTTCCTGCTCATCTCTGGCAGTTCTTCCTTGCTGCTACCAGGACTGCTCATCCTGACTGCCTTTGCCAGTAGACAACTCACTACAGATCATAATGGGATAATCACCTGCACCTGTCTCCAGACAGCCCTATATAACCCTCTTATTCCTGTCCCTTGCTTGTTTATACAGGTGCTTCCTGGATAAACTAGCTTACTGCCTTGCTGCTCGTTGTTGATCCTGTTATTGTTGCCAGACCCCTCCTTGCCCTTTCGGCTACGCCTCTCACTGCCTGTCCTTGACTTTTGCCTGTGACCCCGACTACGCCTCTCGCTGCCTGCCTTGGACTTTTGCCTGTGACCCCGACTACGCCTCTTGCTGCCTGCCTTGGACTTTTGCCCGTGACCCCGACTACGCCTATCACTGCCTGCCTTGGACTTTTGCCTGTGAACCTGACTACGCCTCTTGCTGCCTGCCCTGGACTTTTGCCTGTGACCCTGACTACGCATCTCGCTGCCTGCATTGGACTTTTGCCTGTGACCCCAACTACGCCTCTCGCTGCCTGCCTTGGACTTTTGTCTGTGACCCCAACTATGCCTCTCGCTGCCTGCCTTGGTCTTTTGCCTGTGACCCTGACTACGCCTCTAACTGCCTGCCTTGGACTTTTGACTGTGACCCGGACTACGCCGCTCGCTGCCTACCTTGGACTTTTACCAGTGCCCCCGACTAAGCCTCTCCCTGCCTGCCATGCCATTTCCAGCTACTGGGATCCACTCCACAGTTGATGCAAGACTTGACACATATGTGGCTATAGTGATCAAACTACAATTATCTCCAAATGGTGTGGTGCCCTGGGACTTGTGTCTACTTAGTTATTTAGATTGAGTGTTTGAAACAGCTGCATGAATAAGAACCCCACTCTTGTACCTTCTGTGATATCTTCTGACCACCTTGAAAAACAATGGGTTTAATAGATTTTTATGGCTAAACAATGAAGATTCAAGGATTTTAAATAGGTAACATCCGTTAGAGTTCCTCAGCCCCCTCATTTGCACATGGCTAACATGGCATTATCCGGCTAACATGGCATTAGCCAGATAATGTTGGGCTAAGCATTAACCTGGCGCTAACTGGCTGTAAAGCTGGCTCATGTTAGCCATATGTTAAGGAAGATGACAGGTATATATTGCAATGTAATATATACCAGGCATCATCCTTCCCAATAAAAATGCATAAATTAAACCCTTAGAAGCCATAGTGGTCAGGGTAAACAACATACATGCCTTCATGGCCACTAAGGTAACCAAGACTTCAACACAAATAGCCTAAATACTCAACTGCACATTGTATATCATAGAGGTGCAACCTCCCCCCCCCCACATCCCCCACACCTGAAACCCCTGCGTGCCTCCTTACCTCAATCCCCAGAGCACCGACTCGCATAAGCAACTCCTCCTACCCCCCCCCAATTTTATCCTAGAGGATATGGGAAGGCAGTGTAGGGATTTATATAGTGGAGTGGTGATTGAGGTTAGATGAGTCTGGCAGCATCATTTTGGATGTATTGAAGTTTGATAGGCAGACAAGAGGAGTGCCAGCTAGGAGAAGGTTGCAGTAGAAGCAATGAAAAATCTGTTCCCGAATTAATTTATAACAATACGCACATAGATTCAGAATCTGTTTGCGGAGCTAGGGAGAGCGAGAGCAAGAGAGACCTTTCTAAAATTTCTAGCAGTCGCCAGTTGTATATATATATATATCCACTCAAGAGTGCCTCCGATGGCTATGCTGAAAAAGGAGCACACCTGAGAGATATGCTAATGACTGTGCAAAGTATATTTAAATGAGTCCCATCCCACACTTCCTAAAAAGAATACCATACCAACTATATAGGTTTGATAATAAACCTAAGGCACCAACCTAATGGTTGGAATCATGTCAGACCCAACAGGGATAGAACCCACAATCATTGCTTTTCTAAGGCACAGCTCTAGCAGTGTGAGTTAATCAGCTGATAGGGAAAGTTTCTGATAGGGAGAGATGCTGTCACATCCTACTTTTGATCTGCTCACTGCTCATACATGCAGCTAATCTAGCTATTAGCATATCTCACAGGTATCTCAGGTGTGCTCCACAAGTAACGTTAAACTGTCAATCAGGAAGTGGAAGTGGTCTGCTTTTAAAGGAAACAAGGGAGAGAGAGCTACAACAGCCATTAACACTCATATTGGTGCTACATGATGGATATGCACAAAATGGCTACAGTGTAACAGAACAAGGACAAAAATATTCACGTTCCACCCGCCAGAGTGCCAGACACATACTGAATTGAAATACTTTATTTTACAATAAATAAAACTCTACAAACTGCAGGTAGCTATTTCACTTTTTTTTCCACAGCACACAAAGTGTTATTGGGTTGACAAGTTTGAGGTACCTTAGGAAAAGTGTCAGACCCAACAGGATCAGAAGTTGAACCCACACAATCTCTGTTATACAGAACAACAGCTATATCAGTGTGAGCATAACCAGCTAATGGGTTGCAGTGCACACTGTCTACTAACAGCATACCTACAAGGGATATATGTTTATTTGTAACCTTGAAAACACTTCAAGCACAAATATGTACTGAGGGCTATGAGTTACTGTAGAGGGAGAGGGGGGTTGGCCCAGTATTAAAGGGGTTGCACCCCATATGGCCACCCCCTGACCTCACCAGGGAGGCAAGGGGTTAACTGGACTGCAGTCCAGGAATGTGGCTTACACCTTGTCATGTCAGGAAAATGTATGTTCCCCTGTTCCCATGTTTCATTATAATCCTGTATTTTAAAAATGTTTTAAAGTGCATTTCTGTATCTCCGGTTCGCAGAGAGTTGAAATTTGGCCAATATGTAGAGTCACTGTAGGCATTAAAAACTGGAAAATTTCATGAATGAAAACATTCGGCCCACCAGAACGGAACTTATTAATATGTGTAGATATTAAAGTGTATATGGTATTTTGGATCTGCTCTGAAAATGCAGACTCCATCTACTATGCTAATAGGTCAGAAAGGGCAGCTGGATAATTTAGCATAAGCCCTGTGATCAAACGTTAACTGCCCTGATTGTTTACACTAGGAACCAAGTACTGATCAAAAGACTCTGCCACTCTAACTGTTTACCTGAGGGCGGAGAAGCATCAAACTGGAGTGGTTTGTAAGTGTTATATCTACACCTACAAACAATGAAGATCCTGCCAGATACTTCATCTGGTAGACTGTCGTCGCCCCTGATTTAATTATGGGGCTACAGAAATAAGACCCTCAGAGTCCCAGTACGCATGGGCTAACTAGCTGGGGGGCATGGGTTAAACTGTGTTTCCACGTTAGGGATTGAATACAGATAATTGTTCACCAATAGTCTGTATTCAATGTTAAGAATAGGGTTACAAAGGTATATAAACTGTGTCAACCCTACAGTTTTTGTTGTTCTTCTGATTTCACCTTGAATGTCACCGGATTGCTGGAGAATTGCTAGCTGATACTTCTCCATTCCCCAACCCTAAGTAAGTGTTACCTTCTTGCCTGTTAATTGTACTATATTGCTGTGTTCACCTGTTTAAGGAATAAAAAGATTTTAATATATCTAAGCCTCGTTCAGTTCAACTCAGATATTTGGTGTTTGTTATATCTTGTTAGAAATTACCGTGACAAGCATATAATTAACTGGTGGCAGCGGTGGGATTGAACTGAACCTGTATTACAGTGTACTGCGTGACCCTGTAATATAGTGGGAACTTGAAGGGAATTGCGAGTTCCTGGGACTAAATATATTGAACACACAGTAGTGCAACAGTTAACACAAGTTGTAACACCACCTCACTGCTGCGACCGTGAACCATGAGCGAGGCTGAAGGCTCATCCAACATCAGGACCCGAGCTCAGCTGAAAGACAAGTGCCGTGAATATGGACTGCCCTATGAGAACCAGGAGGTCGCAGACACGGTTGACGCAATCGGTGACTATGAAGCCCAGCTTGCAGAACCTCAGGATAAGGCTCAGCTTGCCCTTATACAGCCACCCGGAGATCAGGGAAGGAACCCAGTGCCAGGGCGGCGGAATCTCGGGGAGGGAACGAGTGCACCTCCCGGGAGCAGTGCAACAGGAGGGGTACTGGTTGCTGTGGCTACCAGTCCGTTCACCCCTGAAATGTTGGCACTGATTACTGCGTGGGGTGACAGAGGGACACCGGAGGAGCGGCTGCAGTTTATCACTATGGCAGTGAACAGACCTGCTTATTGCCCCCCTGTCCAACCCAACAAAGATGAACTAAAACTGGATCAGCACAGTCTCACCAAGTTCGTGTAAGGTACTGATCAGATCAACAGTTTTCTAAAGAACTTTGAGACACAGTGTCGGCGGTACAAAGTGCTTCCCCAGCATAGGGTTGCACGTTTGGACCCGTTACTTCTGGCTTGGCTAAGCAGACGATGATGGCGCTTCCAGTTGAGTATGCTGATGACTATGACCACCTGAACAAACTGTTACTGTTTCAGTACGGTTTTACCCCTGAAGCCTACCGGGTTAAATTCCGGCAGGAAGAGAGGCAACCCCTGGAGTCCTATGTTACCTTTTTGACCCGCATGGCTTTGAACGGGATACGCTGGGTGGAGGGCTATGAGGCACGGACTTACCAATGCCTGCTGGACCTCATCTTTCAGGAGCAGCTCATGCAGCAGTGCCCACCGGCGGTGAGGGCTTGGGTGTAAGACAAGAAGCCCAAGACTTACCAGGAGGCGGCGAGGCTTGCAAACGACTATGTGGCCAGCCGAGCCCTGATGCCCACCAAAGCAGTAGCCAAGGCGGCGGTGGTGCCGGCACCGGTCAAAAAGTCTGCCAATACCCCCCAATGGACTCAGAGACCGCCTGCTGGCAGCAGTCCACCGAAGGCAGGGGAGCTCCGGCACGAGCGCCGGTGCTAAAACTGCAACTGCCCTGGTCACATCAGATCAGATTGCCCGGAACCCCTGCGTTCCGGTGGACCCCATCAGGGGCAACGCACCCCAGCTGCAAAGCCGGTAACCCGCGTGCAGGTGGCTTCCACCACAGACTCCGGACCGGTCATGGGACCAACTCCCAGCGAGACGTCCCATGCCACACCTGTCCCGGTTTCATCGGTGCCTACAGCAAGGAGCGGAGGACATCTCAGCGCAGACCTGCAGCAGACGGACGGCCGGAGCAGACATCTCACCCCGGTCACAGTCGGTGACTGGCAAGCAGTCGGCTTGATGGATTCAGGAGCTGCAGTGACCCTGGTCCGACCTGATATGGTCCGGCCAGATGAATTACTCCCAGGCCCTGGGATACAGATCACTGTGGCTGACGGAGAGCCACGTTTCCTGCATGTGGCCAGAATCTTTTTGGATTGGGGGAGGGCCAGGGTGTGCAGGAGGTGGGGGTTTTACCCGGTTGAATGCTGAAGTTCTTCTTGGAAACGATCTGGGTCCGATGACCTGCACCTACGAACGAGTGCCCAAACCCGATGCAGTGGTGGCGGTTACCAGGAGCCAGACGGCAGCAATGGCGGTGGCACCAGTCCCCCAGCATTTGGGACCAACGTTAGCACAGGGTGCAGAGGAGCCCGGGAAGGTAAGTCAGTTGCAGCCACAGACTGACTTACCCTTCCCCATTCTCCGGACAATGACATGACTGGGGGGTGGCCAGAATTAGGAGCCCAGTTTAGGGAGGCACTGAAGACAGACCCTACCCTGGCCGGCGTGAGACTTCGGGTGTCCGAATCTCAGGCAGGGAAAGGCACTGAGCACTGCCTATGGCATAAGGGAATCCTGTATAGAGAAGAAGGGAACCCAGGGATAGAGGAGGGATTGACCGGTAAGCGACAGCTAGTAGTGCCCCACGGGTACTGACAGCAACTGTTACAGGTAGCTCATTCTATTCCGTTAGCGGGACATCAGGGGGTCAACAGAATGCGAGCCCGGTTATTACAGCGTTACTACTGACCGGGAGCATCTCGAGATGTGGGCAATTTCTGCCGCTCTTGTGATGCCTGCCAGCGAGTGGGTAAGGCGGGCAACCATGTGAAGGCACCCCTGAAACCCCTACTGATAATAGGGGAACCCTTCCAGAAAGTAGCGATGGATTTTGTAGGACACCCTATGATTCCTAGCAGGTCAGGGAAGCGCTACATCCTCACGGTGGTGGATTTTGCCACCCGGTATCCTGAGGTGGTAGCGCTTGGCACCATAGATGCAAGACAGTGGCAGCAGCTTTGCTGAACATTTTTTCTAGGGTAGGTTTCCCTAGTGAGATCCTAACCAAACAGGGTTCGCAGTTCATGAGTGAACTGTTACATTGTCTCTGGGATGCATGCGGTGTACAGCACCGGCGCACTACCCCTTACCATCCCCAGACAAACGGATTATGTGAGAAGTTTAACAGTACCCTGAAGCAGATGCTTCAGACCTTTATAGAGGCGGAGGGGAAGGACTGGGAGATTCATTTACAGCACTTGCTGTTTGCCTACCGAGAGGTACAGCAGGAATCTACAGGCTTCTCCCCCTTCGAGCTACTATATGGCCGCAGGGTATGTGGACCTCTGGACCTATTCCATGAAGGATGGGAAGGGGAGGCTACTGCTATTGATGCTTCAGTGATCCAGTATGTAGTAGATCTCCGAGACCGATTAGAGATGCTCATGGAGGTGGCCCAGGACCACCTCAGGGCCGCTCAGACCAAGCAAAAGCAATGGTATGACCGGAATACCCATAGCAGGGAATTCATCCCAGGACAGCAGGTGCTTGTTCTCAAACCTGCTCGGGAGAACAAGTTGATGGCTGCCTGTTCGGGACCGTACCTGGTTATCCGAAAGCTGAATGAGTACAACTATGTTGTACAGGTAGAGCCTGAGAGGCATAAGACATATCACGTCAATATGCTGAAAGAATACAGAGCACCGAGTATGGGAGCAGTAATGGCCATTTGTAGCCCACTGCTGGAGGATCAGGCGAGCAATGCTCTGCCTGATCTCCTAGGGGAGGCTAGGCAGGGAAACACTGTGGAGCAGGTAGAGATAAGGTCACAATTGAGTACTAGGCAGTAGGTAGAAGCCAGGGACATGCTAGATAAGTTTAGGGCCCTCTTCACTGACATGCCAGGGACCACACATCTCACAAAACACCCAGTGCACACAGGGGATCTGCATAAGCATGCTTATAGAGTGTCAGCAGAGGTCAAGACCAGTATGGAAAGGGAGATAGAGGAGATGCTGACCCTAGGGGTAATTACTCCATCCCAGAGTCCTTGGCAAGCCCGGTAGTTCTAGTCCCTAAGAAGGACAAGACCACCTGGTTTTGTGTGGACTACCGCTTGCTCAACGCTGGGACGGTGTCAGATGCCTACCCCATGCCCCGCATGGATGAGTTACTGGATGAACTATGGATTTGAGCAAAGGCTATTGGCAAATCCTCCTGACCCTGGAGGCTAGGGAGAAGTCAGCATTCATCACTCCAAGTGGCCTCTATGAGTTTTTGGTGATGCCATTTGGGATGAAGAATGCCCCGGCTACCTTCCAACACCTGGTCAATAGGTTACTGGAAGGGATGCAGAGCTATGCCAGGGCTTACTTAGATGACATCGCTATCTTCAGTAATTCCTGGGACTCCCACTTAGGACATGTAGCTGTGGTGCTAGATAGGATCAGGGAGGCTGGGCTTACCTTGAAACCCACTAAGTGTATGATAGGGATGCAGAGGTCCTGTACTTAGGGCACAGGGTGGGTGGAGGGCACCGTAAACCAGAGCCAGCCAAGGTAGAAGCCATAGTTCAGTGGCCTGTTCCAAAAGCCAAGAAACAGGTCATGGCATTTTTGGCACCGCAGGGTACTTTAGGAAGTTTGTCCCACAGTACAGCGCCGTGGCCAAACCCCTGACTGATTTGACTAAGAAGCAACTGCCTGTGCTTATCACCTGGACTCCTGCCTGTGAAACGGCTTTCCAGGCACTGAAAACTGCGCTTGCTGGGGCCCCATACTGGCTGCCCCGAACTATACCAAACATTTCCTGATACAGACTGATGCCTCGGACTATGGCATTGGGGCTGTGTTGAGCCAAGTGGGGGACGACGGCAGAGAGCACCATGTGGTGTACCTCAGCCGAAAACTACTCCCCAGAGAAGTGGCCTATGCCACCATTGAGAAAACTCCAGCACTATGTGTATGGAAGGGCTTTCACGGTCCTCACAGACCACCACCCCCTGAGTTGGCTGCAGAGGCCATCATGGGAGAATGCCATCTTGCTAAGGTGGAGCTTGGCCTTGCAAGAGTTTGAGTTTACTATTCAGCACAAAAAGGGTAGTGAAAACAGCAATGCTGATGGACTTTCACGTCAGGACTATCCCTCTGAGACTGAGTTCGTTAAGGATGCCAGCAGTGCCCCACTCCCCATTAGGGCCAGTGGGCCACAGGTTACCATTAAGAAGGGGAGGTGTAGAGGGAGAGGGGGGTTGGCCCGGTATTAAAGGGGGTTGCACCCCATATGGCCACCCCCTGACCTCACCAGGGAGGCAAGGGATTAACTGGACTGCGGTCCAGGAATGTGGCTTACACCTTGTCATGTCAGGAAACTGTATGTTCCCCTGTTCCCTAATTTCATTATAATCCTGTATTTTAAAAATGTTTTAAAGTGCATTTCTGTATCTTCGGTTCTAGAGGTCACAGAGAGTTGAAATTTGGCCAATATGTAGAGTCACTGTAGGCATTAAAAATTGGCAAATTTCGACCAACTGGACCCACCAGAACGGAACTTATTAATATGTGAAGATATTAAAGTGTATATGGTATTTTGGATCTGCTCTGACAATGCAGACTCCATCTGCTATGCTAATAGGTCAGGAAGGGCAGCCGGATGATTTAGCATAAGCCCTGTGATCAAACGTTAACTGCCCTGATTGTTCACACAAAGGAATGCAAATGGTCAGGGGGGCGACCCAAAGTCTAGGAACCAAGTACTGATCAAAAGACTCTGCCACTCTAACTGTTTACCTGAGGGCGGAGAAGCATCAAACTGGAGTGGTTTGTAAGTGTTATATCTACACCTACAAACAATGAAGATCCTGCCAGATACTTCATCTGTTGGACTGTTCGTCGCCCCTGATTTAATTATGGGGCTACAGAAATAAGACCCTCAGAGTCCCAGTACGCATGGGCTAACTAGCTGGGGGCCATGGGTTTAACTGTGTTTCCACGTTAGGGATTGAATACAGATCATTGTTAACCAATAGTCTGTATTCAATGTTAAGAATAGGGTTACAAAGTATATAAACTGTGTCAACCCTACAGTTTTTGTTGTTCTTCTGATTTCACCTTGAATGTCACCGGATTGCTGGAGAATTGCTAGCTGATACTTCTCCATTCCCCAACCCTAAGTAAGTGTTACCTTCTTGCCTGTTAATTGTACTATATTGCTGTGTTCACCTTTTTAAGGAATACATATATTTTATTATATCTAAGCCTCGTTCAGTTCAACCCAGATATTCGGTGGTTTTTATATCTTGTCATAAGTTACCGTGACAGTTACTAAGGCCAAGTGACATTAAATAAAAGTTGAACAGCACATGGGAAACCTTACTCTACTGGATTAGAAGAGAATGGGTGCCACCTCTGCTGCACTAGAGATAATAACTGCAGTTTGACAAGCAAGCACTATTATTTGTAGACAAATATTATTGGTACTATCTGGACGTTATACATTTACTTCATATTAGACCAGATCTGTGCAATCTCATTTATAGAGATTGTACTGGAGATATTAAATCCCTTTAATCCCATTAAATCTCTTTGCAAAGGCTTTTGACATCATTCCACACAAAGGGTTAGTGTACAAAATAAAGCAAATTGGACTTGGTAAAAATATGTGCACCTGGATTGAATACTAGTTCAAGAATAAACAGAGAGTTGTCGTAAATGGAACTTTTTTATGTTGGACTTAAGGTGTGAGTCCATCAAGGATCGTACTGGGACTCGTGATTTTTAACTTACGTATTAATGACCTTTTCTCTCTCACCTTCCCCTCGCCCCCTCACCCCCTCTCCCTTTTTAACAATCCGCAAGGATTCTAAAAATATCCGTCTGGATTGCAGTTAATGGAGAATTTGAATGAATCCTACACTGGCGACCAACTTTATTCTTAGTTGGCTAGCTCCGCGAATTTCAGAGTATCCCGGTGATGTGCGGTTTTGTATCATTTTCTCCCGGGGTGTATAGCGTTATTTCCGCGGCAGTGATTTAAGCATTTTATTCCGCCTGGCTGCAATACTGCAATGCCGTGTAAAAACGCATGGGGGCGTTTGCGAGCTGTTGTCTTTGAAGCCGAGAAATTCATGAATTGTAATGCAGTATATACTATAGAAGTATATACTGTATAACAACAACCCCTATAACCTCTAACATACACATACAGTACTGTATATGCACATCAATGATACTATAGGCCGTCCCCTGGCGAGATGTGCTTGCAGCAGAGAGAGAACCACTGCTCTCTCTGCGCAAACATCGGCACATTAAAAATTATTTAAAATACATTTTTATTGATAGTGTAGATGTGCAGGGGGTCTCCGGAGCTGAACCACGTTGGTTTCAGGTCTGGGGACCCCCTGCTCCCCGAGATACAGCCCCATTTATGAGGTGCCGGTATCCCTCTGCGTTTAAAGGTCCCGATCACGTGATCGCGGCCTGTAAACAAAGCAGAGGGATACCGGCACCCCCTAAAGGGGCCTGTATCTCGGGAAGCAGGGGGTCCCCAGACCTAAAACCAAAACGTTTCTGCTCCGGAGACCCTCTGCACATGTACAGTATAAATAAAACACATATATAAATAAACACTCGTTCCTTACCTTAGCGGTTATGTGCTATGGTAATGAAGCAGCATTTCTGTATTTTAATAATATTGTACAGTGAGCAGGGGGTTCGCTGAGCCAGAAATTAATGCTCAGGGGACCCCCTGCTCCTGCACAATATAATTAAAAATACAGAAATGCTGCTTCATTACCATAGCGTATAGCCGCTAAGGCAATGAAGGGGTTAACCCACCGTGCCCACTTTATTGTGGTTAGCGGGGGTGGTTGAGGGGGGTATTTGGCCCTTGGTGTGAGTTTAGGACTTGCGGGGGGGTTGCTGGTGCACTTAACCCCTTCACGGCCGTAGCAGTTAATACCGCTACGGTCATGAAGGGGTTAACCCCTCCCGCTACCCCCCGCAAGACCTAAACAACCATCGTTGGGGCTAATACCCCCTTCACCCACCCCCGCTACCCACAATAAAAAAAAACTCACAGCAGCCGCCAAAAAATAAATAAATAAATCTAAATAAATAAATAAATGACTATAAATAAATACATTTGAAATACATTTTCATTGATAGTGTAGATGTGCAGGGGATCTCCAGAGCTGAACCGCATTGGTTTCAGGTCTGGGGACCCCCTGCTCCCCGAGATACAGTCCCCGTTATGAGGTGCCGGTATCTCTCTGCGTTTAAAGGGCCCGTTCACGTGATCGCGGCCCGTAAACCAAGCAGAGCAGAGGGATACCGGCACCCCCTAAAGGGGCCTGTTTCTCGGGGAGCAGGGGGTCCCCAGACCTAAAACCACAGCGGTTCAGCTCCGGAGACCCTCTGCACATCTACACTATCAATAAAAATGTATTTTAAATGTATTTATTTATAGTCATTTATTTATTTAGATTTATTTATTAATTGTGCTGCTGCTGCTGTGTGTGATTTTTTTTTATTGTGGGTAGTGGGGGTGGGTGAAGGGGGTATTAGCCCCATCGGTGGTTGTTTAGGGCTTGCGGGGGGGTAGCGGGTGCACTTAACCCCTTCACGACCGTAGAGGTATTAACTGTATATATATATATTTATATATATATATGCAAATATAACTGTATGCTCATCTGCATGTCTTAGGCAGGTCTGCAACCCCGCCTTTCCCCATTATCACCCAGCATACAGCACTTCCACTGCAGCAAGGGATTCTGGGAAATGACATGCAAATGAGCACACAGTGTCACTTTTTGCCTCAATAACCATTTTTAACATGGTTCCCTATAGGCTTAAGCTTGCTGCATGGTCACAGCTTTGAGCACAGCCAGGGTTAAAAATGGTTATTGAGGCAAAAAGTGACACTGTGTGCTCATTTGCATGTCATTTCCCAGAATCCCTTGCTGCAGTGGAAGTGCTGTATGCTGGGTGATAATGGGGAAAGGCGGGGTTGCAGACCTGCCTAAGACATGCAGATGAGCATACAGTTATATTTGCATATTTGCTTTCCTGTGGAGGGTTTTTGTCACTTTTTTTACTCACCATAACTTAACTCAGTATTATGTTTTTTTTATATATATATATATATATATATATATATATATATATATATATATATATATATATATATATATATATATATATATATATATATATATATAGTTGCATGATGATGCCACTGTACAAATTCATGGGTGAAGGGTGGGTATCGGGCCTGTGTGGCTTAACCCCTTAATCACCTTTGCGGTTATTATCTGATAAGGTGTTTAAGGGGTTAATTGATATCTGAATTTACTTGCAATGTATTGGCTTTTTATTGGCAATGTATTTTGTGGACAAGACAAGGATTTTGCTGGCGACGGACACTTCGCATTGATGAGGTCAGTAGTACTTTATTTATTTTAATATGCTAGTTAATGTTTTTAATAATGGGCAATTAATCTATTATCCATATCTGGATAATAGTTATTTTGCACATTATTGTACTGTAGGTGTTGGGGGGGAGGGTGTATGTATTGAATGTATAGGCCAGGTTTATTTTTTTTTACATTCAGGGTTGGTTCCGTGGTTTTGCGTGGGACATCTGGAGACCACCTGTGGTATCTTCGGGTATCCCAAGGGTATCAGGCTGGTGGTTCCACGGGTGACACATGCGGGGATGACGATGTGTGGTCCCACTTCTGTGGGGGCACCGCCGACCCGTAGTCTGCGGGGATGACGATGTGTGTCCCACTTATGTGGGGGCACCGCCGACCCGTAGGTGCGGGGATGATGATGTGTGGTCCCACTTCTGTGGGGGCACCGCGGACCCGTAGTGAGCACCCGTGAGTTCCCCAGACCCCAGAGGGAACCACCCGAGGCCCTGCAGACACCTGTGGGTCTGACCCGGGGCTCCCTGACATCCGCGGGCCTACCGTGGGGACCAAATTGTGGCCCACGGTGACCCAAGGAGACCACCTGGGGGCCATGGTGCTGGCAGGATCCACCAGCAGGCCTCCAGAACCTGTGTAAAAAGGGCTGCTGGTAAACTGTAGGTCTGTCCAGGTGCCCCGCCAGCCCACCGGGGACTCGCGTGGGGCTACGTTATGAACCCTGTATGTAAAAGAATAAATCTTGTATTTATTGGGGGGGGGCACAGGGGGTGGGTAATGTATTTAATAAATAGAATTATGTTTATTGTGGGGCTGTGTATTGTTTTTATTGTGGGTACTGGGGGTGGGGGGGTTGTTTCCCCAACGGTATGTGGGTAGGCCTCCCTTGTGGGTAGTGGGTGGGTGGTTAGGCCTCACGGGTGGGGGGGTTAGTGTGGGAGGGTATGTAGGCGTCCCGAGTGGTGGGTGAGGGTGGGGGCTGTATCTCGGGGAGCAGGGGGTCCCCAGACTTAAAACCAACGCGGTTCAGCTCCGGAGACCCCCTGCACATCTACACTATCAATAAAAATGAATTTTAAATAATTTTTAATGTGCCGATGTTTGCGCAGAGAGAGCAGTGGTTCTCTCTCTGCTGCAAACACATCTCGCCAGGGGACGGCCTATAGTATTATTGATGTGCATATACAATACTGTATGTGAATGTTAGGGGTTATAGGGGTTGTTGTTATACAGTATATATATACAGCTAAACCCCGTTATAACGCGGGTCTCGGGGTCCACCCCGAGACCACCGCGTTACTAACGGGGTCGCGAGAAAAAAAAATGGCCGCCGCGCTTTAGCGCATATTCATCCCGCGGGACAGGAGATGGGAGCGGGCATGTCCCTCCGCTCCCCGCTTCCCCCTGTCACCGCGGGACAGGCCGCGGGGCAGGAGATGGGAGCGGGGATGTCTCTCCTGTCCCCGCTTCCCCCTGTCACCTCGGAACAGGCCGCGGGGCAGGAGATGGGAGCGGGGATGTCCCTCCTGTCCCCGCTTCCCCCTGTCACCTCGGGACAGGCCGCGGGGCAGGAGATGGGAGCGGGGATGTCCCTCCTGTCCCCGCTTCACCCTGTCACCGCGGGACAGGCCGCGGGGCAGGAGATGGGAGCGGGGATGTCCCTCCTGTCCCCGCTTCCCCCTGTCACCTCGGGACAGGCCGCGGGGCAGGAGATGGGAGCGGGGATGTCCCTCCTGTCCCCGCTTCACCCTGTCACCGCGGGACAGGCCGCGGGGCAGGAGATGGGAGTGGGGATGTCCCTCAGGTCGCCGCTTACCTCAGAACCATGCTGCCTGCATGGAGGTTGTAGCGGGGGGTTTCTTCTCCCCACCGCTGTCCCCGGTGCTCCCGCTGCCTGCGCGGGAGGAGGGGGGGGAGCGGGTGGTGGTGCTGGTCGCGGCCCGTCTGTGTAGAGTGAGAGAGTGTGTGTGTATGTATATATGGGAGAGAAAGTGTGTGTGTGTATATGGGTGTGTGAGTGTGGGTAAGTGTCTGTGAGTGTGTGTAAGTGTCTGAGTGTGTGTGTAAGTGTGTGTAAGTGTGTGTGAGTGTGTGTGAGTGTCTGTGAGTGTGTAAGTGTGTGTGAGTGTGTGTGAGTGTGTGTGAGTGTGTGTGAGTGTCTGTGAGTGTCTGTGAGTGTCTGTGAGTGTCTAAGTGTGTGTAAGTGTGTGTGAGTGTGTGTGAGTGTCTGTGAGTGTGTAAGTGTGTGTGAGTGTGTGTGAGTGTGTGTGAGTGTGTGTGAGTGTCTGTGAGTGTCTAAGTGTGTGTAAGTGTGTGTGAGTGTGTGTGAGTGTCTGTGAGTGTGTAAGTGTGTGTGAGTGTGTGTGAGTGTGTGTGAGTGTGTGTGAGTGTGTGTGAGTGTGTGTGAGTGTCTGTGAGTGTCTAAGTGTGTGTAAGTGTGTGTGAGTGTGTGTGAGTGTCTAAGTGTGTGTAAGTGTGTGTGTGTGTGTGTGTGTGTGTGTGTGTGTGAGTGTGTGTGAGTGTCTGTAAGTGTGCGTGAGTGTGCGTAAGTGTGTGTGAGTGTGCGTGAGTGTGGTCAGTGTGTGTGCAGTGTGTCAGTGTGAGCAATGAGCAGTGTGTGTGCAGTGTGCAGTGTGTGTGCAGTGTGGCAGTGAGCAATGAGCAGTGTGTGTGCAGTGAGTGTGTGCAGTGTGTCAGTGTGAGCAATGAGCAGTGTGTGTGCAGTGTGCAGTGTGTGTGCAGTGTGGCAGTGTGAGCAATGAGCAGTGTGTGTGCAGTGAGTGTGTGCAGTGTGCAAAAAAAAAAATGTAAAAAAAAATTTTTAAAAAAAAATTTTTTTTTTTTTTTTTTTTTTAAAAAACGGGAGCCACGGGAAAACCGCGTTATAACCGAATCGCGGTATAACGAGGCGCGTTATAACGGGGTTTAGCTGTATATATATATATATATATATATATATATATATATATATATATATATATATATATATATATATACATATATATATATATATATACTGCATTACAATTCATGAATTTATGCCATCTGGCGGTCACGCGAAGCATTGCAGCCTAGTAAAACCTGAACCATTATCAATTAACACATCAACCGCGCGTCAGCCGTGTAATACGCCTGCTGGGAAGGCAAAAGGAGCCCGGCATGCTCCAGGTGAACAGAGTGGCATTCCAGGAACATGCCAGGTACATGCCAGTGATTACTAAGAATAAAAGCTGCCGCAGCAGTACCTGATTGTCAAGCATGAAGTCTGTGTGTGGAAAGGATTTTGGGAACCTAATTTTGATAGTTGTGACCATCTCTACCCAGGAGGACAACAAAAGAACAGATCCTGCACTCCTACCAAATTGGGCTAAAATATACTAGCTAGTGACATGTTTATCATGTCAATGACATATCTACCCAGAAGGAGATAGTGGAGAGACCGTTGGTCACACGAAACATGAGGGGAGAGATCTGGGTAAGACAGGTATAGAGATGATACTGGATGCCAAAACATTGTATAAGTTCACCAAGAGAATAGGTGTAGAGTGAGAATAGCAGAGAGGACAGAGCCTTGTGGGACTCCAATGAAAGAGGGAGTGAAGAGGAGACAACAAACAATGAAACTGAAAGAACAGATGGATAGGTAGGGCATGAACTAGAAGAGGGCTGCATCACGGAGGCCAATGGAGTGGAGAATGTGCAGTAGAAGGGGGTGATCAACAGTGTCAAAGGCTACAATGAGATCAAGCAGAATTAGTAAGGAGAAGTGACCATTAGACTTAGCTGTGAGCAAATCATTGTCCACTTTTGTTAATGTGGTCTCAGTAGGGTGTAGAGGCTGGAAACCAGATTGCAAAGAGTCAAGCAGGGAGTTGAAGGAGAGAAAGTGAGTCAAGTGGTTATATACAAGTCACTCAAGTAGCTTGGAGGTAAAGGGGAGAAGAGAGATAGGGCGGTAGTTAAAGAGGGAGGTTGGGTCAAGAGAAGGTTTCTTTAGGCGTTATGCGTATATGTTTAAAGAAAGATGGGAATGTGCGGGAGATGAGAGGGAGGTTAGGAAATTTACTTAGAGTAGGGCTTAGTGCCCAAGAGAGCGGGTGGAGGAGATGTGAGGGAATAGGATCAAGGGGGAAAGCTGTAGGGCGAGATGATGACAGGAGTACTAAGACCTCACCCTTAGTCACAAGGGAAAATGAGCTGGATCAGGTGGATGTAGGTGTACGGAGGGAGGTAGGTGGTGCATTATGTTTTTTCTACCCCCTGCTTTTTCATGTTAAGAGATAACTATTTCCATCTATTCTTTTGGTAGCTTAACCATTCTTTGCTACTTCGGTGATCAGAGGGTTTTATGGTAGTTTCCCATGAAGATTTTTGAGCATCCACTATCCTATCATCATTCTATTTACTTTTTTTGAATGACTTCTGTGTGAGGCAGGCTATTCTTTTTATTTTTTGTACTTTAAACATTACTGTTGTTGCTGAATTCGGAACAGCATCCCATTTGCCACCCAAATAAGCAATGTAACTCAATTATTATTCACTTGTCCCAAGTAAATTGTGTTTTATTTGATTATTCACAGTCTTATCCGATCTTATGCAGCATAGGTGATGTCATCGATACCATTTGCTTAGCAGAGCTGCACGGAGAAACATGGATAGAATTAAAAACTGCCATTTATTCCAGAGTGAATATTACTTAATTACAGTCTATGAAATAATACACAGTGCATTGTGATCTGGGGTTTCTCTGCTTAATGGAATGCATCCCTTGCTGTGAATTATTGAGTGCTCCTATAAGCTATTTATTTAACCTCATTTTGCACAAGGCTGAATTCCCTTTTCAGAAGAACACGTCTTTATTAACACCAATCCATACAGAAATCAGGGGACATACGTCTTATTTCAAATTACAAAGGCATTGCAATTAGTAGTGCTGTAGCTGGAGGCTCAATCAACAGAACAGATCCAGGACTAGATAACTGCAGAATTTAAATAACTTCTCAAATTGTTTGCTAAGTGCAGATATATCACTTCCTTAAACCTGAGGTGGAAAATGTGTTTTACAATGGTAAATAGCCTACTGTATATGGATGAATATAAATATATATCTTATTTTTGACTGCTATCAATTTTCAATCAACACAACTGGTGTTTACTAAACATGCAAAGTAGCATTGCTGACAAGACTTTTTAGAGTAGAAGAAGCATATATATATATATATATATATATATATATATATATATATATATATATATATATATATATAACACACACACACACACTCACATTATATATATATGAGGCAGAAATGGACTTTGTGAGTCTTTTAATTTGATGCAATTGAGCACATCCACAGTTTAGTAATTTCGCCTGGGTTTTTATTTGCTGTGAATGTGTGGAGGCTTAAGTACAGTTCCTTGTATAGGCATTCATATAAATGAATAGAGCACTTTTTTAAAAGGCATACACTGCTGTACAATGCTAACTGTATGAAATAGAGATTAGGAAATAAATTCATGGAGATAGGTAATGTTACTTGACTAAGATATTTGCGATCTAAACCATGCTAACTATTTAGCGTGCATTAATTCTGCTGAAGCGAATATAGTAAGCATGCTTAAACCACTAACATTAGCATGACTTTAGTGAATGAGGCCCTGAATCTCACATTGACCCATTCACTTATTGAAGGTAAATGGTACAGGTTTTCCACCACCCTCTGCGAGATCTCACTATTATACGATGTGTTGTGCTGGTTACCTGCTGGCTCACAGAATCACTGCGTTTCCAGCGTTGTTAATAGGGAAGACAGGACAGGCTTTTGGGGAGATGGTTGGTCCTTTCTCACTGGTGCAGTGCCTCCAGCTCCAGCAGGCTCCAGTAGCACTGGAGACAATCCCTGCAGGAGAACCCTCTCTGATACTCCCCCTGATTCATTGCAGTCTCAGGCAGAGTATATAATACACAGGAACAGCTTTATTCTTCACACAACCGGGTAACAGCATACATGGTACACTTCTATTCCCTCCTCTGGATGGTCCCTGGACTCAATACAGGAGGCTTGAGGCCCCAAGGGTCTATCCTCTGCTCTTCCCTCATCGCCTGGTGGGATGAGGGGTAGCTGTCCCACTCTCCTAAGGGAGGGGATAGAAGGTGGTCAGAGCCCTGACTCCACACTCCCTGGAACTCTCTCTCTCAGGGGAGAGAACTGACTACATTTGACTGTGCCCAAGTTCTGAGCCCCTGATTGGGCAGTACACTGGCCTTAGCCCACCCCCCTTTCACTCAAGGGAGCTGCTTACTGCAGGGAAAACCTGGATTAATCCTAACACTGCCTGCACTGGTACCAGAGTTTATGTGTTAGGCAGGGCAGATTAGTAGCCAAAAACAATACATGGGTACATAAATAATACAGAGATCGGCTATGGATGTATTATCCCCAAATTTAGTAGGACACATCACTTCTGGTCACGTAAGCTGATGCCCCAAATGTAAAAATAGTAATGAACTTACTATTACTATCACACTGGCCTATAGAGCTGTACACCCATTCAGGTACTTGGATCATTGACAAACACAAGAAGAACCAGCTTCAAAAGGTTTGAAGCTCTTTATATTTAAAAGCCTTCCTATAAATTAAAGTGAAGGGTTAACTTCCTGCCCTTTTATGATTAACATCACAAAATAATGTGCTGGTGTCACGGCTGTGCTCGCCACAAACCTGGGTCGGACCGCGTGGCTGAGGTGGGGTTGTAAAAGCACCGACCTTAGACCGCGCAAGCTGATCCGGATTGCACAGTTCGTAGTCGTACGTAGCAGGATCAGGATAGGAGAAGACAGCATCGTCGGTGGACACGCCAGGGTCAGGACTGGAGACATAAGGGTAAACGTTGTTCAAGCAGGAGTTCGGCAACAGGTAGTCAGGAGAGCCCCGCTTCAGCTTAGGAGCATGGGAGTGGCCTCTGCTTGTGCGGTGACCATGGCCCATGGTACTGGTCTCAGGAGATGGTAGACAGACAGAGTAGCACACCGCCTAGCTGCACTGGTAAACCAGTGCTTCAGCGCAAGAGTCCTGAGCGGGCTGGGAAATCCTCCGTTTCAGCGCAGGAACCAGGACACGGCCTCTGCAATAGGGAAAGAGCAGCAGGCCCCAGGAACCAGGAAGCTGAAGAAACACAGGGGAAACCTCCGCTTCAGCACAGGCGACAGGAACAGACCGCTGCGTGAATATAGCAGCCGGTCACAGGAAACAAGGAGCTGAAGTAACAAGGAGAGTACTCAGCTTCAGCACAGGAAACAGGAACTGACACTGCATGAGACTAGCAGCCGGTCACAGGAACCTGGGAGCTGAAGACAACAAGGCGAGTACTCCGCTTTAGCACAGGAACAGACCGTTGCGTGACACTAGCAGCCGGTCTCAGGAACCAAGGAGACAGACAAGACAAGGCTTATGGCAGAACACAGAGACATCCAGGAAGAACTATGCTCGGCAGGGAGCATTGTGGGAAAGCAGTACTTAAAGGTCAGAGAACCAATGGCAGAACGGGCGTGTGGCAGTATTGCTTTGGTGAGTGAATCCAGGCTGCAGTAAATATCAGGGGAAGTGTTCCAGCACTGCACACATCTGCAAGGTAAGGCAAACAGTAAACCGAGGAGCGGATTCCTTACAGTACCCCCCCCTTCACGTGAGACCTCCGGGCGAACAAGACCACTCATAGAGTTGGGGGACCAAGAGTTGTTCCTGAACCGTCTAGGATTGGTGTTAGAGTCATGGTCCAGAGACTCGTGGTCACTCCTTTGTGTACCCCCACCCCCCGGAGAGAACTGCGGCCAGACAGGGCCATCCATGGGTCTCGGGGACATCGAGTTGTTCCTAAAGTTTTTTAGGCGGAAAGGGGATCTGTAAACGAGTAGTTCCTTGGTGAGTACTGTTCTAGGATATGAGAGTGGTGGTAGAGATATCATTGGTACATGGCTCGCCCCGCAAAATGGCTTGGGAATCCAAGGCTGTGAAGTACCAGAGGGTTCCGGAGCAGAAACGGCAGAAGAACCAACACTGGGAACCCAGTTTATAGTAATGGGACCAGAATTTAGGATAAGCGGCCTTGATAGTTGATCGAATATACCAGGACGACCTTCGGGACAGACAAAGTCTTGGCTGACCTCTGCATGTAGGAATTTGAGAGGGACTTCTCCTCCAGAGGTCTCCCAGGTAGTGGTCAGCGAGGGTATAGGGAGGGTGGGAGCATTTCTCGGTATTGGTATGGAAGGTGACAGGGCAAGCAATAAACCAGACATAAAGACCGAAATCTTGGGATACGTACAGAGTATTTCCAACTCAAAGGAAATAACAGGGGCAACAGAAGGTTCCGAGGGGGAAAACCATGGTTTCACAGAGGCAGAGAAGCACTCAGCAGTAGAGCTCCCAAATACTGGGGAACCCTCAGTGGGATATAGTATTGTCTGGGGAGTAGGAATAGGTTTTGGGGCTTTAATATCAGAAACTTGAGAATCAGGCAGAGCAAGGGTAGCGGAGGGAGGGGAGCTAACCTCAGAAGCTGAAGTCTGTACTTCAGTGACAGGGACCTGAGTGACTACAAAAACAGCAGCGAGTAAAGGAATTGACTCCGGAGCTGGAGGCTTGGAATCCATAACAGAAACATCTTGCAAAGCAGGGGTACCGATAGGAGAACTAGCGTCAGGAGCTGGTGCCTGGGAATCAGTGACTGGTAATGGGAGAGTAATGATGGGAGTTAAAGAGACAATAAGTGGTAAGTTGGAACCGTGGAAACTCACAATAGCAGAAACCTTTGAAGTAAAAGGAGTCTTATCCAAAACTGCAAGGGCCCTAACAACAGGGGTGCTTGTCATGACAAAACAGATTTAGGTGTGTTTACTAGTGCAAGAATTCTGATAACGGGACTCCTAGCCAGTGGTGAGGGTGTCAGGGTTTGACTAGTGAGAAAATCAGATATAGTGATAAGTGACTTAGAATCAATCACTGAGGATCTATGTTTGCTGGACATGTGTGAGAAAGTACCCTTTAAGACAGAATTTTAATTTTTACCCCGAGTAACCCAACGGTTGCTGGAGCACGTTTAGCTGCAGTGCTGAGGGACTGAGGTTTAGCAAGGGCAGTAAAACTAAATAGCTCAGATTTAAACACCAGGACTTGTAATATATGCAGGGTGGTCTCAGACTGTACTAAGGGGGTAACAACAGATATGCTGATCCCTGGAGGGTTTGCATGGGCAGAGAAATCAGGGAACCTAACAGCAAGGACGACCTCTATAGAAAGAGATTCTGAATCTGAAGGGAGGTTTTTACCTCTCCGAGTATCAGGGCCAGCAAGGCAAATTTCAGAGAGAGGGGAAACTGTGTGCAGGCTTCTAGCTAGCACATATGAAAAAGCATCACTTTTGAGTGAAAACAGTGTGTCAGCAAACCTTCCTGGGAACACCACATGAACCCCAGGAGGGGCATACTGACCACTGTACGGTTTTAACCCTAAGCTTTGAGAAGGGGAGAACACAGACAGTACACAGGGGGTAATCATAGCTGTACTGGTCTCTGAAGTGGGTATTTGGTAAGGAGTGTCTGGGAAACCAGAAATGACAGCAGATTCCACGACGTGGGGACTATGTGCTGAAGCAGGGATCATCGCTCTCTGGGTGACAGACTGGTTCAGCAAAGTACCCGGGAATGGGAACTCTGCGACCAAGCTTAGGGAAAAACTTGGTAACTGAATACATTTAATTGGAATCAGAACTTTAGCCGAAGTTTCAGGGGGCATAGCAGCTGAGACTTGAGCTGAAGCAGGGGTTTTATAGCAAAAACTAACTAAGGATTCAGCAACCTTGGGGAAGTCATTTAATGCAACCTCTGCTGTAGGACTTGGGGACACATTCTCTGAGGCTAGAACGAAGGCATTAGCTTGGAGGCAGCAAGAATTTACAGGAGTTAATGCAGACAGTACTAGAGAGTAGAACATAGAGAGTTTTTCCTCTGTAATAGGTGAGACAAGGGATTTTTCCTCTGGAGCTAGGGACATGACCATGGCTGGCGGAGAACAGGGGGTTACCAAAGGGGACTCAGAGAGCTGCCCCACAGGGGTTAATACAGGAATGACCCTGGGAACAGAACGTAGAAATTCAAACTGAGTACGTGGAGGTACTGTAGGAGGGATTCGTTCTCTGACAGGGAAGGCATGCAGAACTGCCTAGCAGGGGTTAAAGCAGGAAAAACTTCAAGGGCTGAAAAGGGAGATTCAGAGTTAGGAATAGAAGGACAAAGGGACTTGTTCTCGGATACTAGAGCCCTAGTGTTGGCTAGAGAAATATACGTATATTCCAGGGGAACCTCACAGGACTGATCAGCAGGGGTTAACGTAGACGTAACATTGGTGTCAGAGTACCCGGGTGTACAATCAGGGCTAGGGACCGTGGCAGCTTCTACGTTAGGGGGCAGTGATAGTGGGTCAGTTTGGTCATTTCCTGGAGAGGGAGATACGTCCCCAGGTTTAGCGACAGGACTGGCAGCACAGGTGGACTGCCAAGCGGCAGCGTAGCTGGCGAGGAGAGGGTCCTGTTCCTTTATGCAAATGTCCAAAGTCTGGGAAAGTACACGGAGTGTGTCTTGAGCATGAACCAACATGAAGAGAGGGTCCTGTTGTACTACGGGAATGTCCAATGATAAGGCCAAGGCAAAGAGTATATCTTGGGCGTTGGCAAGTTTGATAGGATTCACATTATCCCAGGTTAAAGGGGAACCAGGGGAGCAAACACAAGCGGCCAGAGACCGTTTTAAGTCCTTGAGGCAGTAAGCCTTAATAATGAGATCGTTACGGCATTGTCTTTGCAACGGGGTTAAACATTCATACATAATCTGTTCTTCAATCAGGGGTAGTATTTCGCACAGATACAGGTTTTCAAACTGGGACTGGTCTACAGGCCGGGACAGAATTTCAGACAGAAACTTACCAACCCTCACCACAGGGCGGTCCGAGTTTGTGGGGCCGAGCATACTGTCACGGCTGTGCTCGCCACAAACCTGGGTCGGACCGCGTGGCTGAGGTGGGGTTGTAAAAGCACCGACCTTAGACCGCGCAGGCTTATCCGGATTACGCAGTTTGTAGTCGTACGTAGCAGGATCAGGATAGGAGAAGACAGCATTGTTGGTGGACACGCCAGGGTCAGGACTGGAGACATCAGGGTAAATGTTGTTCAAGCAGGAGTTCGGCAACAGGTAGTCAGGAGAGCCCCGCTTCAGCTTAGGAGCATGGGAGTGGCCTCTGCGCGTGCGGTGACCATGGCCCATGGTACTGGTCTCAGGAGATGGTAGACAGACAGAGTAGCACACCGCCTAGCTGCACTGGTAAACCAGTGCTTCAGCGCAAGAGTCCTGAGCGGGCTGGGAAATCCTCCGTTTCAGCGCAGAACCAGGACACGGCCTCTGCAATAGGGAAAGAGCAGCAGGCCCCAGGAACCAGGAAGCTGAAGAAACACAGGGGAAACCTCCGCTTCAGCACAGGCGACAGGAACAGACCGTTGCATGAATATAGCAGCCGGTCACAGGAAACAAGGAGCTGAAGTAACAAGGAGAGTACTCAGCTTCAGCACAGGAAACAGGAACTGACCGCTGCATGAGATTAGCAGCCGGTCACAGGAACCTGGGAGCTGAAGACAACAAGGAGAGTACTCCGCTTCAGCACAGGAACAGACCGCTGCGTGACACTAGCAGCCGGTCTCAGGAACCAAGGAGACAGACAAGACAAGGATTATGGCAGAACACAGAGACATCCAGGGAGCATTGTGGGAAAGCAGTACTTAAAGGTCAGAGAACCAATGGCAGAAGGGGCGTGTGGCAGTATTGCTTTGGTGAGTGAATCCAGGCTGCAGTAAATATCAGGGGAAGTGTTCTAGGACTGCACCTGTCTGCAAGGTAAGGCAAACAGTAAACCGAGGAGCGGATTCCTTACAGCTGGTTTGAGAGGAGGTCTGCAGCAAGCACCTCCACATCCTGTATCGACCCTACACAATCTATGGACCACACAACATTTGATGAATGTACTTGAAGGTGTTAAATAACACTGCTAATCTAAGCCTCAACTCCAGGGCTCACAATCCATAGCTTTAGAAGAGGCAGAGGCCCCAGCATGGCTCCATACAGGCAGTGATGGCCTGATCAAATTAGTTGATCATTCAACCCCCCTTCAGAGACTCACCACTCAACGAGGGCTGGCCTGGTCAATGGCGGCTACGTGGGCGAGGGAAGGGCCTTTACCTCCCCCTCATAGGCCAAAGACAAAAAGGGGATAGATTAAATCCCAGTGGGCTTTCCCAGTCAGGCCCACAATTAAGCCCTGATGGGAACCCAAGACCCAACAAGCCACCCCCACGGCAGGCCCCATGCCACGTTTGGACTCCCCTAGTGGTACTCCTCCCCCGACCATCACAAATTCAGTCGGATTTCCATCCACCAGCTCACTCCACATGGTCGGATCACCTCTTCACTGGGGCTCGCGCACATGACCCAAGACCACTGGACACTTTTTCAAACGTACCCCCACCAGCAAGAATTCTAGGGAGGAAGGCACTTCACGCACCATGACCCTTATAACCCCTCTGCTCTGTGCTACCACACGGCCCAGAATATTTTTCCCATCAGGAGACCATGTCTGCTCACCCCTACCTCGTCACCCCAAGGAATGGTCCCTCTTTTTACCTCCCTCTAGCAGGCAGGAGTCTGTGAGCAGTGCATGTTTTTTCCACTGCAACCACCAGTGGACACCCTCCTCTCACCCATACTGGAGTCCTGTTGGTACATTTTTGACCAGCAGCCGTGGAGCAGGCATCCTGCATCACAGTCAGGGGCCAAAGAGCCCACACTCCAGCTTCTTAATACTGCATGGGACTAGCATGCAGAACTGATGTAGGAGTTAAAACTCCCCTAACAGTCCACAAGCCAGGATTTGCCCTCAAGCATGGCCACCAACCCACGGTGACGACAATGTTCCCTGTGAACCAACGGCTCATTGTCAGCTTCCTCATCTCAGAACATGGTAAGGAAAACAAATCTTATGTCATGGTCCGATAGCAGTGATTCTGAGAGTGAGAGTGATGCTTCTGAGTCAGATACTTCTGAGTCAGAGAGCCTGTTAGAATTGCAGAATACCCCACGGTATAAATGCATGCAGAAACAGCTAATAGCAATTAGTTATTCAGTTACTTCATTTGTGGAGTTTCACAAGATATGCCCTAAAAATGAAGGCCCCTAAAGATTAGAGTGTTAGCACAGTATGCATGGGGAACAATTACGCCTGTACTACAACCTGCTTCAGTGGCCATATGACGCCCAAATATAAAAAAGCAGTGCTAAGGGTCACGTTCATGGATTTATATCAAATGTCTAATAAGGGTTCGCAGAGTAAGAAAATAGAATAGGTGGCAGGTGACACAAATAGTAACAGACAAAAAAATATAGACAATTGGTTGATGGGCTTTCTTGTATTCACAAGATGCCTGATAGAGAAACACCAGAACAGGGTTTTAATATGCTGAAATACAAAAATCTAATACACATATACCATATGGGGGCTCCACGTATGTGAGTAAGGAGATCAGTTTAGACACAAAATGCATGGTAACCCTGTATTCAATTTTGGGACAAAGGACATTGACCTATGGCTGCGCCTGATCACGTCAGAAAAAATGAATCCCTTTGCCAGGGGGCCAGGTGGGCGGCTGTCAAGTTAACCACTAGGGAAATCTAAAAAAGAGGAATTGTGGGATTTTTACCAGAGATCTGCACAAGGGGAAGGGCGTGTAAGTTCCTCCATGCCTGCACTTTTGCGGCAGGCCCACAGTGTCCCCCTGTCCTGTCCAGCCCCCTTGATAATGTAGATGCCCAGATATGGCCATACACTGTTGCCTACACATCCAGGGGGAGTGAAATGTAGCCTGCATCTCTTAACTTCAGCGTGTGGGGGACAAGGATCCAGACAACAGAGGCAACTGCAGACAGGGACCGGACACAGCTGCTCAGCTCTTCTAAAGGGTGATTATTGTTTTTCTCTCTCTGCAGGATGGCCCACCAAGTGAAGGATTAATGCTGTGGGGTCCCATTTAAAAGCATGGAACTTTGCAGCGTTAATCCCTCCAGGCCTTAAGACTTTCTGTCCTTGTGACTTGAGAGGGGATGCGGACGGCCATGTCTGGGCCATGGGTCTCTCTATTTTTGTCCAAAGCCACAAGGATAGTAAGTGTGGCTACATCTATACCTCTGTGCTTGGCACTCATGGCTGGCATTCAATAAATCATTCAGAACTATGGGTAAGAGGGGCGGCAGCGAGCGACTCATTCAATTTCTGATGGTTCAGAAATAAGCAAGAATGACATCTGCCAAGGCAGGATTCACGCTAGTGGCTTGGCCTTTTTTCTTAAGCTCCACAAGTGCAAAGACATAACAAAATATTTCATAGTGAGGAGAATCCTCATGAGCTGGGATAAAGGTGAAACTATAATAAAAGACAGGCGGGGGCGCTGATCAAGGCAACCAATCAAGTATGCACAAAGGCAGCAGAAAGAGAGTTATTTAAGGTAGCATTTGCCACAGCTTTCTTTGGCACTTTTAGAGCCGGCGCGCTGGTGGCAGCATATAAAAAAAAACAAATAGTAACTCAGGTTTGCTGCACACAAACGTAGTCATTAACAAAAAGACAGTGGCATGCAAGATTCACAGGTTAAAATTAGACCAGGGTGAGAAGGGAAAAGGGGTTCCCCCAACAAAGATTCAAAATAGGAGATTGCGCCCAGTCAGGTTGCTAAAGCGGTACACAAAGCACAGACCCAAAGTGAGGAGTAATTTCCAAATCCACTAGGACATGACCCAGCTCACCAGGTACCAGTTTCAAGGCATTCAAACAGTAAGCTGGTCCTCTGGTGAAGGTATATTGATGATATTTTTTATATGGCAGGGCAAAGGGGAAAATGTGAAGCAGTTTGTGAATATCATAAATAAAAATTAATTGAATCTTGGATTCATTTCTAATATTAGCAAAACAGAGATACAATTTTTAGGTTTACATATATACATTGAAGATAACAAGATTAATTGTAAAACGTATTTTAAACCTATGGACTATAATAATTATGTGCATCGGACCAGTTGTCACAAGATAAACAAATAAATAATAACCCTTATGGACTGTTAAGAAGGATTAAAAGGAATTGTACCTCTGATAAGATATATAAGAAACAGTAGGCTAAATCAGAGAAGAGTTTTTTGGAAAGAAAATTTGACCCTGGATTACTTGAAGAATCTCCAAGAAAACTGAGTACTGCTTGACCTGAGGAATAGAGAGAACTTTTGAAAGCTTATCATAATATCTATTGTAAGTTCAAATAAAAAAGGTATCACCTACTGTAAGGTAGTAGGTGTGGATGAAGCACAGCCGAGGAAATCCTTCTTCCGGTATCCAGAGAGGGAAAAAAAGGCCAGGCCACTCCAAAACTGACAAAAGGAGTAATTTATTGCAAGCTATACATACAGTGAAAAAGGGACTAGATGAACGCACCTATGCGCATCTACTGTAATAGTGAAGTACTCCTTTACTCTGCACTAAAAAAGTGGAAAGGTTCGAGAGGAAAGACCTCCTTGTGAGATAATGTACCTATTCAGATACTGGTGTTACAGAAAATGTAATTCCCTTCATCACACAGTACAATAAAGAATATTTTAAGATTAAGAACATTTTAAACAAACATTAGGGCATTCTTAAACAAGACTCTATACTGTGTGACTTTTTACCAAATTGGCCAAGATTATTTTTACTAAAGCCCCAAATCTGAAGGACACATTGGCTTCTATTGCTTTTAAAGAATCTAAAATATTGAAAGAGAAAAAAGAAAACTGTCTTAAAGACAGACCTAAAGGTTTATATAGTTGTCACAACTGTAAGGCCTGTAAATAATGTATCAATAAAATAACTAATTCTGTCTTGAAAAAAATGGAAAATTGTTTTAATTTAAAGTATGATTCATTGTACAACAGACTTTGTAATCTAGAGTACTTGAATTTAAGAGGCAGAGAAAATAATCCCTTTAAAGTTGGAGCACTCCTGTAGTTATAGATACTGTACATTGGTTGTTGCTAGATCCACAGATTCACAAATATGAGCTGTTTGTGTATGTTTACACAAATATTAAACCATGCTCAACTAGACTAAAACTAGGGGTAGTGGGTTAATATAGGTGTGCTCAGTCTGTATAGACCTGGGTAAGTCGGTCCAAAGTCCAGCGACCCCCATCAGGGGGGAAACCTTAGAGATTGAAACAGAAAAAAATGGAACAGACAAGCACAGCCTGTAAAAGTAAGTGTAATGGATACAACAAATAAAAACAATAACTGCTCACACATGTGATTACAGCTCAACAGGTGAGTTAGAATTGCATGTACTGGCACCTCCATGGTAAATGCTGATCACTGGGTGAGTAGGATTCTCCCCCTTTTTAGGCTCTCCCTTAGCGGCGTCCTGCTGTTGTCAGGAGTCGAGTTAATTGGTTACTGGAGGAGCACTGAGGACGAAGGCACGTATCCAAAGGGAGCCTGATAATACACTCCAGAGGTGACGCATAGGAGAGGAGGAGACCAGATCAGCCATGCAGCATTGCACTCGCTCAACCCGGAAGTGATGTAGGAGGAATCCCGTGAGACTTCGGGACTCCTGAGATCCGGTGCAGGACGCCGGTCAGGGAGAGCCTGTGAAGGGAGAGAAGCCTAAACACCCGGTGATCGGCCTTTACCGCTGAGATGCCACTACCCGCGCTCCTAACTCACCCGTCGAGCTGTACTCACATGTAAGTGAGCAGTTATTGTTTTTATTTGTTGTATCCATTACACTTACTTATACAGGCTGTGCTTGACTGTTCCTTTTTTCGGTTTGTGGATGTTTAATGTTGTAGAAAAAATTAGAACATAACTTTTAATAACCCAACACTTAAAATATAACATTGTTCAAAATACAGACAAAACTGTGAGAGAACGCTGAACTCTACTAATAGTTAGAGAAGATAAATCTAGAGAATGGTGTCCGAACGAAGAATAGATGTGTGGCGCCCTAGAAACCAAGAGGTAGTGTGTCCTTCCTAGCAGACGGAGCTCCTGGAACTGATATCAACATTGGAGCACTTATCGAAATATACGTTTTAGATCGCAATACTATGGTCAATGAGATGCGGAGTGTGACTTTAATTTGTGTGCTAGCAATGGATTTATATTTTTTCTCCCATTATTTATTTATTTATAAAATATTTTACCAGGAAGTAATACATTGAGAGTTACCTCTCGTTTTCAAGTATGTCCTGGGCACAGAGTTAAGACAAATAGTACATGGTTACAAATACAGTTACATAAATGAACAGGTTATAGATTATATACAAGACATTGCATGCACAGTTAAAGAAAATATATGTTATGGGCGTATGTAACAGTTACAGACCAGATTAAAATGTGAGACAGCCTTAGATTTGAAAGAACTTAAACTGGTGGTGGATGTGAGAGCCTCTGGTAGGTTGTTCCAGTTTTGGGGTGCACGGTAAGAGAAGGAGGAACGGCCGGATACTTTGTTGAGCCTTGGGACCATGAACAGTCTTTTGGAGTCAGATCTCAGGTGATAGGTGCTGCATGTGGTAGAGGTGAGGAGCTTGTTCAGGTAGCTGGGTAGCTTGCCCATAAAGAATTTAAAGGCAAGACAGGAAAGGTGAACTTTGCGCCTAGACTCTAGTGATGACCAATCTAGTTCTTTGAGCATTTCGCAGTGATGTGTGTTGTAGTTGCATTGGAGAACAAAACGACAAATAGAATTGTAGAGGGTGTCAAGTTTGCTAAGGTGGGTTTGAGGTGCCGTGCCATATACTATGTCTCCATAGTCAATAATTGGCATTAGCATCTGCTGTACGATACGCTTTCTGACCAGGAGACTTAGGGAGGATTTGTTCCTGTAAAGTACCCCTAGTTTGGCATAGGTCTTGGTTGTCAGGGTATCAATGTGCATTCCGAATGTTAAGTGGGAGTCAAACCATAAGCCCAGGTATTTAAAACTAGTGACATTGGTTAGGGTGGTGTTAGTGTTGGTTCTAATATGGAGCTCAGTCGCTGGAAACTTTAAGAATTTAGTCTTGGTCCCAAATACCATTGTTACAGTCTTGTCAGTGTTTAAAAACAGTTTGTTTTTGGAAATCCAGTTTTCGAGTCTCAAAAAGTCAGACCTGGGAACATTAGGAACCTGGGTACAAGAATAGCCTCTGTGGCACCACCCTCTATTTAGTCGGATAATCTTCCATCATTAAAGCTTCCTATACAAGTGAAGCAATTCTGTTGTAGAACTTTGAGAGTTACTATATCCTGCATAATCTAAACTCTGTAACATATTGGATACAAAATAAAATATAGATAAAATATTTATCAAGTGTGTATCCAATATCCAGAGACATATTACATCCATGGTTTCCGGTGTTACTTTTTTTTATACACACAGCTTCCTCTTCCTTGTTCTCATACATTCACTTGTTTGTCTGTATTCTGGAAATATGTATACATATATTCACTTGAATTGGCCATAAAGGGCTTTATGGCCTAGTACTGCTTAGTAAATACTGCCATAAGTGTCACTTTTTGGCCAGAAACTACAAGCATCAATATAATCCTTAGACCTTTACAGCTTTGCAAGGAGCATGGGCCCTGAGTAAATCTATAAACACATTAGTACATAATTCAAAACAAAAATTCATGTTATATCTGCATCTATTTTTCACAGAAAGAGTTTAATGTCTACAGTGACAAACTCACTTTGAAAGATATTCTGGCGCTTGTACTTAGATCTGGTTTCTGTCGTTTCTACCAAGCCAGGTTTGAAGAAGCGCTGCATCGGTGAAAGGCCCTGTATCTCTTTGTCAGACCACTGAGCCTTTAATGTACTTTGAAGATAATGAACTCGTCACCGGCAGAAGTAAAGAAAAAATAAAAACACTGAAGTCTCGCTGCACATTTATGGAATTTATGTCTTGTTAGAAGAGCTTTCGCTACAGACTTACACTGTATTAGCAGGGACATTCAAAATGTGATAGATCAATAAAATATATAGTGCACTCCCATTTTTATTGCTGTTTTTGTCTTACAATGGCAGTGGCTGTAAAAAATACAATGTGAGAAAATACAGTGCCGAATAATGTAAAATCCCAACTACATATTGCTCACAACAGAGGTGCTCAACTCAAGTCCTCAAACCTCAAGTAAGGTTTTCAGGATATCCCAGCTTCAGCACATGAGGCTCATTCAGCCCTGCTTCAGCACAGGTGACTCAATCAGTCCCTGCTTCAGCACAGGTGGCTAAATCACAGCCGCTGATTGAGCCACCTGTGCTGAAGTTGGGATATCTTGAAAACCTGACCTGTTGTGGGGAGGGTGGGGTGGGTCTTGAGGACTGGAGTTTAGAACCCCTGGCTTACAAGATGATAATAGTATCTTTGGGCCAGGCACTTCTTAAGAGATGAGTTGAAAGCTCTGTTCTCTCTTAGTTATACTTTTTGGCTATGCTTCAGAAGAGCTATACTGTAGCATTAGTGAATTGTCTTCTTCACACTTTCATTTCCCTAGTTGCTTCTCCTTCCAGTCTCCATAGTTACAGTATTTTCTCGACTGCTCTAATTAGAAGAGAAATATTTAAAGTGGCATACCATCCTAAATTTGTTTTCCTTTTCAGTAAGTAGTAGAAGTTTAGTGGTATCATCTACAAAGTTTTTTATTAAACATACGGTCTGTAACTTGGTGATGCAAAGCTTGATTCTACTGTAGTTATAGTACACTTCAAAGATTGTATTTCTATGCGTGTCCAGCATGGCTAGGGTTGCCAGGTGACTTCTCCAAAAATATTGGACACAATGGTGAAAGGTGTGACACTCTCGAGACACACACACACCTCTCACCTCTCCATGCTGTTTCCTCCTCTCCTTGGCACCACCCCCAGGCTCCTGACTCCGCCTTCTGATTGGCTGCTGCTGGGTAATGCAGCCAATCAGGATGGAGGAAGCTGCTCACCACCCTAGCAACAGCCCTGCTCGGGGAAATCCCACTGCCCAAAAAGCGGGTCAGGTCACTACATATGTCCAGGGAGGTAATACCAGACACATACATGTCCATTATTACCCCTCATTTTTTACTGGACAGAGTGCCCAAATACAGGACTGTCCGGTTCAATTCTGGACACCTGACAACCCTATCAGGCTGTGCTGTATTCTGGCAACAGGTTTTTAATGTGTTTACTGTAAATTAGGTAGACCCTGACTATCAAGTCATAATGATGAGGAACCCCCCCATGAATCAAAGTTCTGCTATATACAGACGTCATGGATTTAGTCAAGTAACTGCCTAAATCCTGTAGATTTTGCATTATAAATAGCGGAGATGTGAGAAAGTAGTGCTAAAGTTCGCGAATTCATTGAAAACATTTAGCAAAAATGTTCATGAAAAAGGCAAAGGTTGCCAAAGAAAGTTTGCCAAAAATTTAATGTGCAATTCCACATAGTTGCCCATTTTAATTTCTTGGGGGCCTCTGAATGGGGATGTGTTTGTTATTCAAGCATTTTCTTTATCCATATTGTCCTCATCAGAGAGCCAATAAAGTTAAAAGGAGTTGGGGACAGTAGATTCTGGCTGCACAAGCACTTGCTGATCACACAGTGACATCACTAAAAAAGGAGCAGTCAGAAGAAATCAAACCCCTCCCAAGTTGAACTTAAAAAAATACAAATAAATACCGCAGTAGTCAGATTTGGGTTTAAATAAGTGTAAATTACCTACAGTAGATGAGACCCCTTAAACGTGTCACTGGATTTAGTTCACTTTGGACCTAGTAGGAAATGCTCCTTTAAAAATCAATCTGCAAGGTAACCTGGTCCTTTATATACAGCAATTTTCACAAGATTCTGGAGAAATGTAAAAAAAATTCTGGCTAAATTCAACCATAAATGGCAAAATTGTGCGGTAATCTCGTGAAAATTTTGCACATTAATGTGTTTTTTTTTCACCAATTTCAGAGCAATGTGAACTTTAGCAAAAATATTAAAAATGTGAAATTTAAGAGAATTTTGTGGAAAAAGTCTGGATGCACTTTTGAAAACATTCTCACATCTCTAGATTTAAGTTAGGAAGGAACACATTGACTCAAACAAGTGCGGCCACTACTGTTTTTCATTCATACACACTTTCTGGCAACCAGTTTTTCTGTAGTCCTGGGTGTAAGGGATGTTTAGGCTAATAGAGATGTCATCCCCTGCATGACCTGCAGACACTAATAGAGTGATGCAAAATACCCTGACTTGTCAGTACATATTTTAAATAAATGCTTAACCTTTTCATTACCAGAGGGCAGCAACCCATGCTTTTCAATGTGTTATAGGCCCCTCAGGCAGAAACGGGACTTAGGAGGCTGTCCCGCTTAATTTACAACATGTGATTGCCTTGAACAAATGTCTCATCCATAATGGAAATGTTTAGGAACACAGAGGACTTTTGAAAAGACTCCTAGCTGCCTCAAATGGTCTTTATCGGTAAGTTCAATTCACTGAAGGGGATAAAATACTTATTCTTGTCCTTGATTAAAATGGTGGTTTGGGGTAACACACAGTTAAATGCATTAACTTTTCAATTTCTCTTCTCCTCTTCCTTTTTTTCTATGGTTTAAATTTTTTTTATATATATATATTGAGGATTTGTAAGAAATAATCACCAGAAATGTGCTAGTTCTGTATTTGTGGGCTCATTATATAGAGACAGAAACCTAAAAATTAAGCCTACTGTGCTGCCCAAATCTACAAGGAAATGTAGTGATGTTTCAACACTGTCATTGCATTTGGACAAATATTTTATTTAGATAACACTGTAGTCACACCTTATTTTCCTTATTAAGAGGTCTTCATCTTTTAAATTGTAAGCTTCTATGAGCAGGAACCTCATTACCTATTGTTTCATTTTGCTTTGAGTTGAATGTATTTCATGTTTTGTTCTTGTCCCTACTCCCACATGGTACTCGGTTGCATAATATGTATGTGCCATATGCATAAAAGATAATATTAATAGTATCAGTGTACTAAAATGTTTTGTGCTTTGGATTAGAATGGTTGATACAGATGTAGCAGCGTTACTATTCAGAACTGGTGCAAGCTGTGGGACCACGACTGCTCCAGTGCCGGAGGATTATCGCTGCTCAGGGGTTTGATCCGGAAGCATGGACTTCCCGCAGTGTGACAGCAGCAGCACCATCGATGAAATCACAGCTTTAAGCTTTTTCAGCCACAACTCTGTGGACAGCAAGTCTGTAGAAGTGACTGCTAAAATGAGGTCTCATCCCTCCACCTTGCACATGTCCTATTAATGCTTCAAAAGAGAGAGCATGAAACTCCAAGAGTTCTTTTCATTCATGCACTAGAAGGGGTATGACAAAGGGGATGTGGTTGCTGTCAGAGAATGCTTGGGATCCTTACACAGTTTCCAACACTCCAAGTGACAGACTCTAAATGCTGAAACTTATTGTAAGTTTATCAAAGGCAAGTTTAGGGAAACAACAATCAAGATTTCAAGGTGAGAAAAGGAGAGGGGGTTGATGATCAACTCGATCACTGCACTTATTGACCAGGGTAAGGGTTTAGTAGTGCCAGTGACAGACAGGTGGGTGCAAAAACTGTGAGTTTAAAGTGAATAGGCAAAACAAAATGGAGGACACACAGAGATATGCACTCACAAATAATTCACTTCATTGCACACCACCTAATTAAAACATAACCTTTAATTGAAATTAATAACATGTATCTCTGTAATGTAAGTGTAACATGGTTAGTTCACCCTGCCTCTATTTCTCCCCTGTCACATAAGTCCTTAGCTGTCTAGGCTGTGACAGGCAGTCATGTGAGTAATTTACACCCCCCCCCCTCATGCTCGTCCCTGGGTGACAGCAGTGGTAGTGGTGACTCATGGTCTGTGTGTAGCTTATCAGGGTACAGACCTTGACCCCTCCCCTTCTGGTTCCTCAGGGAGGTAGTGCCAAAATGAGTAGTTGTCTCCCACCCTTCCAAGAGAGTGGAAGAGGGTGGGCCATCTCCTCAATGCTGGGAGAGAGAGACGGCCAGGCCCTCATGGCCGGCCGGCTACAGGAAGATCATAGGCCTTGCATTACAAAAGAGCCTGCACCATCCAGAGGCATGGAATTCTCAGTGACCCTACATCCACTGTATTGAACCATCTGCAGTGACTGCTTAATAATTATTTTCTATTCTACATAGGCCTGCCTGAGTTCCAGTCTGTTGGGCAGGGGAGTATATTATTGCTTCGGTGAGGACTGCGTCCAGAAACCCTGGAGTCCACTGAAGCTGGAGGCGCTGATCACCAGACAAAGAACATCGGATGACACCGAAAGCCTGTCCTGGTCTGCACTACAAAGCAGACAGCTCAGCTCTCCTGGACTCTCACAGATATGAGCACTGCTGACACCTGTAGCTGCAACAGTATCTTCTAGAGGGTGGGGGTACATGTGCTACATAAGTATAAATAGTATAATATTTTTTTTTATATTAAAGGTTATGTTTTAATTAGGTGATGTGCAACAAAGTGAAGATTTCAGGGTGTTGCAGGACTAAAAGCCTATCTGTTCATTATATGTAATCTGCTCTTTTTCTCACAATATCACAAAAAGTAACCAGTGACCTCATTCAACCAAATTAACTTTTACTTGTTTCCAATCAAGAGGAAATTGCACGGCATTCAGTACAACCATTAGTTTTGATTAGGTAGCTTGTGATTAAAGCAGAACCAGCCCCCCAAAAAATGATTACAAAATATGTTCGTTTATACTTTGGTGATTATTTATTTATTCTTTTAACCTTAGGTTTTGATGTGTTTTTATAGGCTTAATATTTCACTGGTGTCAGCCGTTAGAATAGGAAGCTCTGTTGTTTTAATGTGTAGATGACAGTGGCCATTTTAATTTCCCTAAAAGGCAAATTATATCGCCACAATGCAACTACTGTACAGAATTTAATACATCTGGGAATATAACAGCAAAAGGACATCACAGTGGTGAAAAGCAAGGAAACGCTAATCTTTTATGCTGAGTAGAGGTAATAGCTTTCAGTGCTCAGTACACATTTTCACAAAGTTCCATTGCACTGTAAGTGAAGCGAACGTTGGCAATGTCGCCCATCTCTACACATGCGGTTTCTTTAGCCTCTCTTACTAGTTATTGGGCTAATATACCTGAACCTTGAGTGCCCTTATGACGCCCGGTGAGTGTCATCTGCTTTGTGCTCATTTGTAACCAAGATCGAATTCTGAATGGCAAAGGAAAACCTTCCTCTTCAGTGTGCATCAGCAGCCACGTGATGACTCCTCAATCAAAAAGTCAGAACAGTTTAGATTTACGCCACTTCAGATATGGCAGATTCCTTTTGGCAAATAAAAGGGAGAAAGAAGACACAGTATATGATACATGTCATTATTATCTGTGCACTATGTAACTCCTCCTCAACTCCTCTTACTGACACTACCCAAGCTGTAATCTAGGGCAGATGGCAAAATTGGAGCAGCAGGCTATGATTACAGGTGCGCCGACGAGTATTCTAAAACTTGCCTTAAACTTGCCTTGGAAAATCTGGGGCTATCCCCAACAAGATCCAGATACATGCTGGGAGGGGCCCTGGCAGTACCATTCAGTTTGAATGGGACTGCCAGGGACCCCCGCTGTTAATCCGACTGGCCATTAGTCTGTCTGCAGAAATGTCACTGAAATGTTGCAGCATGTACCCAGCATGTACCCAGCGTGTACCTGGGTCTTGTTGGTGATTGCCCCAGATTTGTTTTAGAATACTCGTCGGCACTACAGTAAGGGTAGCATGAAAATGCCCCGGTTGTGCACCAAAATTGTCTTGATACATAGACCCCCTATGTGAGGAGTAGCTCTAAATGGCCACAGGGGGAGTGAGAGAAGGGTTCATTCCACTTGGATGATGATAATAATTGATAACTGCCTTCCTTTATATAATTTTCTCACACTTTCTTGCATCACTTAAACTGCCAGATCTGAAATATTACCAAGTCAGCCTTACAATCTTGGGTGAAATGTATCAAACTTAATAATAACATTTCCTACTGTACATTTAATGCAGACACAAACATTCTGAGCATTTCATTTTAGTACAAATACGTAATATCGAAACTCACTGTGGATTGCGTTAATAGTGGGCTTGAATTATAGGCCTCAGAAGTAGGTTGAGAGTTGTCCTGTTTTGCTGCAGTTCATTCCTCAAATAAAGCCAAGTCCCTGTTCCCAGAAGGACTCAAAAAAATAAGTTAGAATGCATCTCCTTTCTAGTATTTAGAGCCCTGTCAGGCAGAAGGTAGCTAATCTTTTCACTTGTCGTATGACAGGGGAGGGCTATGCCAAAATGCTGATAATATACAACAGGCTGAACGAAAGTGGCTCATGCACACAGGAGAATTCCAGTCTTAGAAAACCTGTGAAAAGAGCAGGACAGAAGCTATGCTCGGATGATAGAAATACATTTTTTTTGTTTGTGCTTCAAACCTACTGTGCAGAATTCTAAACAAGATGACAGAGAGAGATGAAAGCACCAAAACATCTGGTGTCCTGAAATGCAGGAGAAAAGATGTGAAGAGAATACAGTTAAATATATAGTTTATGTTCATGCAACTTTCTTCTAATCTGTGGGGGGTGGAATGGAATAATGAATTTGATATAATAAATGTGGAGATCGTGGAGACTTTAGACAGCTTATCTTGATCATTGTGTTCCTTATCAAAATTTGTATATGAACTTTACTTCAACCTATTTAATCAAACTGGTCCATAGAGTATATTCAAGATATTACCTTTGTATAGCTAGTAACAAAGGAGGGAGAGGGAGTAGGGGTTATGCTACCTTTTATTGGACCAACAAGTAATTGCTATATTAAAGCTGTCAAACCTCTCAGGGTCCTTCATCATGTAGAGAGGTTCAAAAGATTGTAACATATCAACTGCTTGTTGGTCCCATAAAAGGGATCATACCCCCTCTCCTGTCTTGCTATTCTGAAGCCAGGGTCACGTGTGATGTGTGAATAGCCCCAGATAGCTTTAACTCAGCCCTCTTATCAAAGCACACCAAGTCCTATTATATTTTCTTCACTTTATTGGAAAAGGATGATGCATATACAGGCACTTGTGGATGGTATGTTGTGTTGCTTTATAATTAGAAGCTGGTAAAAAGGATAAGGCCTTGCTGGGTGGAGTAGACATAGAAGGGTACTCACTCTGCCAGTGTCAGGAAGTAAAAGTCAGTGGGTACTGCTTGTGACACAGGGAAGGGGGTCAGACTAAACTAACTGTCAACAGGGACAAGGGGTAATGGAAAAGCCCATTAACTAGGAGGACTGGAGAAGTTGCTAGGGCAACCAGGGGTGTGACAGACTGGAGGGAGAAAGGAAACATAATGTATCCATTCCATCTGCACTAGGAGTGAAGCTGCAAGGAAAGGTGACATCCAAATACAGCTAGCAGGCAGAGCTGACAAGGGAAAGCAGGGGGGGGGGGTGAAACAGAGAAGGCAAAAATTGGTATCTCTGTTCCAGAAAGGAATGAAGATGGGGTACACGGATTTCCAAAATAAAGAGATTATAGCATACACAACGTTTCGACCCAATAGGTCTTTGTCAAGCGTAAAAAGCCACTTTTTGCACTTGACAAAGACCTATTGGGTCGAAACGTTGCGTATGCTTTAATAAATCTCTTTATTTTGGAAATCCGTGTGCCCCATCTTCATTCCTTATTGTATGCCATGGATTGGATGCAGCCATCGTACATTGATGGGAGCACGGTAACTGTATCATTCTTTGTTATATTGTAGTGTGCAGCATTTATTCCTTGTTATTTCTGTTCCAGGACACTCCCCGTCTGGTATCTGGAGATACCACTATATAACTAGAATATGTGGAACATATGTGCAATGCAAAACAAAACATGACATAATAATGAAAAGTTAATGTCCACATAACGACGTGATACCGGCCAGTACCACAGGCTTCAAAATCCTTTGGCCAAAGTCTTCTGATAAGAGAGGCCAGGTGGATGCACAGCTCCAGGTTAGCTGGTTGCACCACAATGTCTTTGTGTAAAAGTCTCTGGCACTGTTTTCTTTTAACTTTGTGAGAGAACAGTCCCTTTGTCTCTGTAGTTTTCTCTACAGAGGGCATCACCTTGTGGATGTGCCAGTTGTAGTAGTCTGTCACTATCACCTGGCGTTTGGCAGAAAGGGGATGGCTTTTGGCTCCTTGCGAATGCGGATAAGCACTCCTGGAAGACTGTCTGACAAGTCTGGTCCAGTGAGTAGTGCGCCGTTTGGAGAGGCTTCCTGGTGCTGAGCATTAGAGCTAAATGTTAACCAGATCTGACCGGGTTTCTGATGGTGGTGGGCACCAGATGCTAGAAGGTACCTGCGTTCTTCACTTTCCTTCAGTGAGGGCGCTGGCTCTGCGTACCTGCTAAGGAATATCTTCCGCGTGAAGGCCACAGGTTGATTCCTGGTCTCCGGTTTCCTTTGTGGGTCACAGCGGAGCAAAGTGAGCCTAGAGATGGCATGATCTCTATTGTTTGGGAGGTGTCTTCTTGGTGAATGGAATAGTAGCGGGTTCACCCAACTGCCCGGTCTGTCTTTGAAGAGCTCCTTGATCGTTAACCTCTGGAATTCTCTATCTTCCATCAGTAGTGCTTGCTTGTTATTGTCCCTTGTTGTCTGGAACGCTGTGCACCCTAGGCCATTGGTGCATTTCTCTTGCACGAGAAAGTCTCCACATATTTTGGGGATACGCCTTTGTGTCTCTTTGTTAACTGCTCTCAGGAGGTTGTTTTCTCCCTGGAAATGACGGAGAACAGTCTCTTTTGTCCTTGTAAATCCTTTTGTGAAATGTCTGTGCGACTGTCTCTTTTTAGGCGTGTGAGAGGAATGTCTTTTTGCCCCTGTGGTTTCACCTGCAGGGCGCAATCTTTTGCGGCTATGCCAGCTGTGGCGGTTGGCTGCTTTGCCAATTGGTATTCTGCGGAGAGGAATGATTGTACGTTTTAGCTGTGCCATTGCTCGCGGGAGGACCATCCGATTGTTTCCTTTCCTTTGGACAATCCTTTTGTTGGTCACCTTCAGGGGGTTTCTTTCTTCCTTCGGTGGAGTCGCCTTGTCATCCTTAGTTGTCTGGACTACTAAGCATCCTAGGCCATTGTCACATCCCCCTGATTTGAAGATGTTTTTGTTGATCTCAGGGGTATGACTTGTCCCTTCTCCTCACTCGGCACTCCTGTCACTTGGAGATGGCCAAGACATGGTTTAGAGAGGGATGTGTGTTCACATTCTGTTATCGCTGTTCTGCGGGCATCAACATAGTTTGGTTTGTGCCCTTTGTCAATACACACATTGCCCACTATCACCCATCCTAGGTCAAGCCTTTGTGCGAATGGAGCGTTGTGGGGTCTGTTGTGCTGTTTACGGACTTTGTGCACCTTCAGGATGTCCCTACCGAGCAGCAGCAAGGTCTTGGCGCCTTGGTCTGCCGGCGGGATGTAGCTGGCTATTCCTCTGAGGTGTGGGTGATGGGGTGCCACGTCTGGTGTGGGAATCCCGTCCCTGTTTGCAGCCATGTAGTTGCACTCGATGAGTGTGGGGAGAGCTATCTTCACTCTGTTGTCCACTGAACGTATAATCTACTGTAGCCAATCGCTCTTCTCCCTGTTGTCTAAGTTAACCCTGCACAGGTTCTGAGGGTGTAGGGTGAGGCATTGTCTTGTGTGTTGAATAAGTTGAAGATTTCCGTCTTCGCCAATGATCTGTTACTTTGATCATCGAGGATTGCATACATCCGGATAGCCCTCTCAGGTTGTCCCTGGGGGTGCACTGCGACAAGGCATATTTTGGAGAAGGACCCTTTGTCACTTCCTTTTCCACAAACCTCGGTGAACTGAGATGTGACAGATGTTGGCTGTCCTTCTCCTTCCTCCCCGCCATGCTCTGCTATGGAGGATGGGTTGTTGAGCTGGTGGAGTGTCAGCGCCTCTGGATGTAGAGATGTTATGTGCTTGTCACTTTTGCACCCTACACATTTGATGGCTTCTTTACAGTCTTTGGCTAGGTGAGTTGTGGAATCGCAGCACCTGAAGCAAACTCCGAATTCTCAGAGTAACTTCTTGCGTTCCTCTAGGGACTTCATCCTGAACCCAAAGCACCTGTTAAGTGGGTGTGGCTTCTTGTGTATGGGACATTCCATGTTTGGGTCCCTTGGTTTCTTGTCTCCGGCGACCGACTGGTCGGGATTAGTTTGGGTCGTGGGGGACATGTCCGTCCTGTGGACCGAGATAGGTGTTCTAGCATTGCCGTATCTCGCCGCTGGCCTTTCATTCCTCAGGTTGCTTGCATTGTGTGTGGTCTGCACACCTAAGATGAAACTGGGATCGTTTCTTGTCCTTGCCACTTAGCGGATGAAGCTCAGGAAGAATGAGAAGGGAGGGAAGGCGACTTGCTTCTCCCTTTTGTATTTGGAGCCTTGTGACATCCATCTTTCTTGGAGGTTGTAGGATAACTTTTCCAAGATGGGTCTCACTCCACGAGCTGAGTCTAGGACGTTGAGACCTGTCAGAGATTGGTCTGTTCTTGCTAACTCCAGCTCCTGCAGCAGATCCCCGAGTTATCGTAACTTCGAGTAGTCTTCGGCTGTGATTCTAGGGAAGTCGTCAACTCTTTTGAAGAGTGTGTCTTCGACTGCTTTGGGGATACCGTAGCACTCCTCTAGCCTTTCCCATACCAAGTCAAGACCTACTTGGAGGTGGTTAACGTTCACTGCCCTGAGTCTCTTCGCATATTCTATGGATTCTTTCCCTAGCTATTTGGTTAGCAGGCTGAGTTCTTCCCTTGCGGAAAAGTCCAGGCTTTTGATCGCGTCTTTGAATGTGAACTTCCATATTCGATAGTTCTAAGGGCGGTCGTCAAAGTTCGTAAGTCCTGTTTGCACCATGTCACGCCGGATCATGCACTTGCCCATGTCTGTCAGGCCTGAGGCATCGGTGTGTTGGTCGCGCTCTGAGATAGTTGCCGGGAGGGTCTTTGCAGTCGCCTCTTCCTTGGCGTGGACGTGTGACGACTGCTGGTCGGTGTGAGGGGCTGTGTTTTCCCGATTGGGTGTGCCTGGATTGCGAGACTGTTGTAGTGCATCCGTGTGCACGCTGGCATGTGGGACACTGTTGCGGCTGTGGTTATCTCAGGTAGCGTGTACCCTTGAAGGAACAGCGTCTTCTCACGTGGATCTAGCAAGTCTTCGGTGTCTGTGGAGTCACTCCCGTCGTGTTGAGATGGTGTGTTGGTGTTTATGCTGAAGAGGCTCCTCACAGTCTTCAGTGCGTTGGACTGGATCCTCTGAGGCTATCCGTCTATACTGTTGCTGCCCGCCATCCTGCCTCGCAGCTGCCTCTAAGACTTCAGCTTGGGCTATGGCGGCGGCGTCCTCTTCTTTGCTTAGAGCTTCTAGATCCGTGTCCAATTCGGCCTTTCTACACACAGCGGCAGCGGCAGCATTGGCGGCGGTGGTGGCGGTGTTCTGCTCCTCCTCTTCTATGCGCGCTCTTTCTGCCCTTACGGCTACCTCTCTCCAACCATATTCGGCCCTAGCACGTGCGGCCTCTGCAGTGGCTCGCGCCTTGGTAGCGCTTGCGCAGGACGCGTTAGATTGTGCTGATCTTGCTGACCTTGATGAATGCCTGGATGTGCTGGAGCGCTGTTATGCAGTTTCCAGCAAAAAGGTCCTTTCTCCTACTCTCAGCTTCTGTGATAGTGTTCGCACGCGGCTGTCGCGTTTCATGTTTATGTTACTCTGTACGTCTCTTTCTTGCAGGCTTTCGCCGGTGTTGGCCCTGTTCAGGTAAGTGATGTATGTCTCTGAAAACTCTTGGTAGCACGAGTGATCAGTCCTTAATTGCGTTATTGCCTGCTCGAGCTGCTGTGCGTAATTGCCAACGCTAGTAACATTGCTTATTCCCAGTGTGTTTTTTTCCCAGGCCTTCTGTAATTTGGCGCGGTGCGCTTCAATGTCAGCCTCATATTTTTCGCGGCCTTTTGTGTCAGTTTGACTGTCCGTTTAGGCCTTGCGTCTGCCTGTGCCTGTTGCAGTTGCGTAGCGGTCTCTATGTCCGAGTGGTCACTCTCCTGCATTGTGTCTGGTGGGGATCTGAGATCTTCCATGCTTTAGTTTTATGTAGGCCTTTAGCCAGTGCGTGTGGCGTGTAGTCTGTTACCTGCGTTAGCGATGGGTGACTGTCTCAGGTGATGCCGATCGGCGTCCTGTGGTGTTCAGTGTAGTGTTAGCTGTACTCACAGGTGTCCGTGGCTCTGACCCGTGTCCTGGCGGGTATCCAGTGGCGTGGCCCTTGTTGGCGCTAGCCGTGGGGACGTGCGCAGGGGTAGGTGAGATGGTAGCTCCTCACTGTGTAGCTGTACAGAGGGTGAACTCAAACAGAAAAAGGCAATCAAAGTTCTGTGTAAGGTGCACTGCCTGACTGCAGTGCTGCTGCCTTTTGTGAAGTTGCAGGCTTGTGTGGCAGTGTAAAGCTGCTGCTTGTTTAGCTGGAGAGCTTGCTCTGTATAAGCTGTGTAAGCTGCTTGCTGTACTGCTGTAGAAGCTGTGCTCTGTATTGGCAGTGTAAAGCTGCTTCTTGTCAGTGTGCAGAAACTGCTCTGTGTCTTAGAATAAAGGCTGTGAGTAGCAGCTCCTGTGTGAGACCCCAATGCACACAGTCTTCTTTTTTACTATTCTGAAGCCAGGGTCACGTTTGATGTGTGAATAGCCCCAGATAGCTTTAACTCAGCCCTCTTATCAAAGCACACCAAGTCCTATTATATTTTCTTCACTTTATTGGAAAAGGATGCTGCATATACAGGCACTTGTGGATGGTATGTTGTGTTGCTTTATAATTAGAAGCAGGTAAAAAGGATAAGGCCTTGCCGGGTGGAGTAGACATAGAAGGGTACTCACTCTGCCAGTGTCAGGAAGTAAAAAACAGTGCTTGTGACACAGGGAAGGGGGTCAGGCTAAACTATCTGTCAGCAGGGACAGGAGGAATGGAAAAGCCCATTAACTAGGAGGACTGGAGAAGTTGCTAGGGCAACCAGGGATGTGACAGACAGGAGGGAGAAAGGAAACAATGTATCCATTCCATCTGCACTGGGAGTGAAGCTGCAAGGAAAGGTGACATCCAAATACAGCTAGCAGGCAGAGCTGCCAAGGGAAAGGGGGGGTGGGTGAAACAGAGAAGGCAGAAATGGATATTTCTGTTCCAGGACACTTGCCATCAAATACTTTCTGGGCAAGCTACCCTTCTATCTGAACAAGCTCCTCACCCATACCACATGCAGCACTTATCTTCAGAGATCTGACTCCAAAAGACTTTTCATGGTCCCAAGGTTCAACACATATCTGGACTCCTCCTTCTCTTACTGTGCACCTCACAACTGGGACAATCTACCAGAGACTCTCACAGCCACCACCAGTCTTAGTTCGGTAGGAGGGTCCAACTTTTGAGAGTCTCTGTATGCAAAGGTGGTCTGGTGCCAGACCATAGGCCGCAATCACCACGCGGCATCTTCCTCTTTGTCCCTGACAATACTCAGTAAGGGGGAAGCATCCCTATTTAGGGCCTTCCCTGAAGCAACCACAAGCTCACTTGAGTGGGGACTATCTGGGACCTAACGGGGTACTCTGGCCTAGTCTGAGTGCCACTGACACTCAGACCCTACCTTCCCCTTCTCTGTCCTGGCTCCGACTGGCCTGGTCCCACTGAGCGCGCTAAATGTATCTAATTCCGGCTCCCTGCCTCTGTCCCTAAGGCTCTAAGGGACTTGTAGTCCCTTGCGGCGCCGTTTGGAGTCATGGCCGATGCTCTTATTGCTCTGTGTATGCGCAGGGTGTACAAACATAGCCACCGCAGCTTAATAGCTATTGAGCATGCTCGAGCCTTCCGTGCGCATGCGCGAATATCCAAAATGTCGGCACCCGAACGGCGTCCCACCTCAGAGCTTCCGGCGACCCGGTCACCCGTCCTGCAGCACCTGCACACTGCCGCAACCTCCCTGCACCAGTAGCCGTCCCCCTCCCACAGCCGGAGGTAAGAGGGGAACCCGGGTACATAAACACACACTCATTGTGATGACCTCAGTGCATTGCTGGAGTTACACATGTCTTTGCTGGTGTCACGGTTGTGCTCGCCACAAACCTGGGTCAGACCGCGTGGCTGAGGTGGGGTTGTAAAAGCACCGACCTTAGACCGCGCAGGCTGATCCGGATTGCGCAGTTTGTAGTCGTACGTAGCAGGGTCGGGACTGGAGAAAGTAGCATCATCAGTGGACAAGCCATGGTCAGGACTGGAGGGATCAGGATAAACGTTATTCAAGCAGGAGTTCAGCAACAGGTAACCAGAAGTTCCCCGCTTCAGCTTAAAAGCGTGAGTGCGGGCGTGGGTTCTGCACGTGCGGCGACCATGGCCCATGGTACTGGTCTCAGGAAGGGATAGGCAGACCGGAGTGGGCACACCGCCAGGCAGCACTGGTAAACCAGTGCTTCAGCGCAAGTGTCCAGAGCGGGCCTGTGCAAGGAGAGAGAGAGCTACAGACCTCAGGACTCGTAGACTTGCCTCTTCAAGGGAAGGACAGCAGGCCTCAGGAAACTGGAAGCTGAAGTACGCACTGGAGAATCCTCTGCTTCAGCACAGGAACCCGGACACGGCCTCTGCAATGAAGAATGAGCAGCAGGCCCCAGGAACCAGTAGATAGGCTCTGCTGTAGAAGGATAGCAGACCTCAGGAAACAGGGAGCTGAAGTCAACAATGGAGAGACCTCCGCTTCAGCACAGGAGACAGGAACAGGCCGCTGCATGCAACTAGCAGCCGGCCTCAGGAAACAGGGATCTGAAGTTAACATGAAGAGTACTCCGCTTCAGCACAGGAGACAAGAACAGACCTCTGCGTGAACTAGGGAATAGAACTAGAGAGATTAGTACACAACAGAGCCAAGCCTTAGGGCTTGTGGCAGAACACTTGTGACATCCAGGAAGGACTATGCTCATCAGGGAGCATTGTGGGAAGGCTGTCTTTAAAGGTCAGTGAACCAATAGCAGAAGGGGCGTGTGACAGCATTGCTTTAATGAGTGAACCCAGGGTGAACTGCAGTAAATATCAGGAGCAGTGTTCCAGGGCTGCACTGTCTGTAAGGCAAGGCAAACAGTAAACTGAGGTGTGGATTCCTTACAGCTGGTTGTTGAATATATCTTTGCTGAACTTTTGCATGAGGTCTGGAACCAATGCAAAACTTGTCGTTTTGAGTCGCGAAATAAAGACACGAATTTCTATGTGCATTGCAAATTCAACTTTCACTGTTTCAATGTGCATCACAATTTCGTTTGTATATATTTAATAGTAAGCAAACAATGAGACACTGCACGCCAAAAATAATTTAGAAAAAATTATTTTGTATTAGCAAGGAAAAAAGCCATAAATCATGATAATTACATGTACAAAAATCAATAAAAGAAACAGTGTACAAACAGTAGTGCTAAATAGTTATTCTAATATATAAAAAAATATTATTAAAGAAGGTGTACATCTAAAAAGAATGACTGTGAATATCAATCCATAAAGTGCAAGTGACTCATGTGCAATGTAAATACCATCTAAAGGATAAAATATATATTATGAATCAAACTGATCCACAGATGTGTTCTTAGTGAAAGGAAAATGTCCACAAAGTAAGTGTTCAGTAATGATGATTGCTGCAGCATTGTTCCATAGCTTCTGACGGAATGAACCACATCCAAAGAAGATCTACAAAGAAAGAACAAGAAGCACGTGCCGCATAGCATAAAAAAGTACAGATAATTTAATAATATAGATAAAAACCTTGAAGTAATGTGCACTCACAAGGATAAAAAATAATCAAGCCTATTCAGAAAGAATCTCACAGCAAAGCTAAGAATGGCTGGCTGGTATCTTACGGTCAATGCTTCCAGAGTATGAAGTCTCATGGTCCAGGCAGAGTCGGCTTGAAATTTAGCAGGGCTCGGGGCTGGGGGAGAGCGCGGGGCCTCTTACCTTCTCCAGCATCTCCTCCTGCTCATCTCAGTGTTGTCGCCGGCATCATATAATGTCGTCATGACAACGGGACATGGCGATGTCGCCGAGATGAGGAGGTCGGACGGAAGGTAAGAGGCACTTACAGAGGCCACGCCTCAGTTTAACTGTTGTGGGGAAGAGCGCGGGGCCTCTGTAAGCACGACACTTGATGCGATGCCATGTCACGCCCTAAACCGTAAACCAACATGTCCCGTTACAGTCCACGTTACTTCCTCAGGGGTATAGATACGGACAGTTCAAATATCCCTTAAATACTTGGTGGTTTCCTGGATACAGCATGCACACATTATATCAATGCCTAGAAACCATCCAACCATGTTTAAGTGAGCATACGTTTTAACCCTAGATGGAACCATAGGTATGCTCAACCCACTGGTTCTACTGTACAATATGCAATATGACAATCAAAACTAAAATGTCAATGAGTTGAAGCAGTTCTGTGAGGAGTAATGGCCAAAACTCCTCAAAACTGATGTGAGATACTAACAAGCAGTTACAGGAAATGCTTAGCTGAAGTTATTGCTGCTCAAGGGGGTGCCACCAGGTACTAAATCCAGGTACTAAATAAAAAGGTTCACATACTTTTATTGATACTGTATGTTTAATCATTTGTGGATAAATACATGTTGAACAAGTATCATGTTTTGTGTCATTTGTTTCCTCAGGTTATCTCTATCTATTATTAGGACTTAGATTAAGATCTAAGAACATTTTATGTTTGAAATATGTGAAATATTTGAACATCCTAAGGGGTTCACAAACGTTTCCTCGACACTCTATGTTGTATACATTATAAGGCCTTCATACTAGTACAATAGAGATAACTATTCACAGTTATCTCTACTGTATATCATAGTTGACTTGAAGCATTGACCGGAAGATACCAGCCAGCCATTTATAGTTTTGCTGTGAGATTCTCTCTCAATCGGCTTGATTACTTTTTATCCTTGTGAGTGCACATTACCTCAAGGTTGTTATCTGTATTGTTAAATTATATGTACCTATTTATGCTATGTGGCACATGCTTCTTGTTCTATCTTTAAAAAACAATATAATATAACAACAGAGTCACAACATATCAATGGATTGACGTATAGGCATTACATCTCATGGAGAAATTTGCTTCATTAGATGCCACCCACAATTTTACCTGTAACAGCAATTTTTTAAATAGTGGCCAGTGCAGGAAGAAACATTACTCTAACTTCCCTTCCCATTCCTCCATGATGAGTGTCCTTGCATTGGACGAGCCATCCGCAATCTTCCCGCATCGCATCAAGGACGAGAGAGAGCAACAGGATAAAGCAACAAACCCTTCTCCCTTACTACAGTACGTGACCCTCTCGCGATACAACTGCCATCACCATGACACCCGTCCATGGCAAACACAGAGTGGATCTCACTCCTACCTACAATGTTGCCAAGCAACGTCATAGAAAATGAATATACTGTACCGCTATACATAATACAATATAAACCTAACCAATGCTCAAGGCAAACCATGCATGTAAATATATGAAGACAACCCCCACTCCCCCAAAAATATACGTACAAAAACCTAAAAATCTAAGAAAAAAATATATTTCATTTTTGAAGGAAACAGAAAAAATAACATTTACAATTTTATTATTTTGTAATATTAAAATAGAATAAATAAAAAAGGGAAACAATGACAGAAATCCCATTAATCCACAGCAAGAAAGGAGTGTCATAACTCTCTTAAATGTCCAATTAATGATCACTCATCTCCAATATAGTAGGAGAAACGACATTAGAATTCTCACATTCTTCTCATCCCAAACACATTGGACTACTGGGTGACTGATGACAAAGAGGCACCAATAGAACCAATGTAATATTACACAATAATTATCAGATGTAAAGCCAACCTTACAGTACATTTAATTGTGCCTACTGGAGTGCTACTGGACAAGTTACATTAATTATACAAAAGCAAAGAAAAAGTGGGTGCGCCAAAAGATTACCTCTTGAAATACTAAACCAGCTAATGTAGAGATAATTAATGAACCTTGCAAAGAATTAAATACAATGTAGTAAAATTAAAATAAATATAATGTGACATGAACCAATCCGGAGCATGTAGGGTCTGGCAACATCAAATTAAGAGTGTAAAATCAGATAAAGCGTGTTAAAAACCAAAACCCAAGGGATTTGCAGCTTCCTAACCAAGGGACCCCAGTCCTTGGTGAGTGCAATGAGAAGAAAAAAAAGATATGGAAGCGCAGTCAAACGGGTAATGGTAAAAACACCTTTATAAAGGTGCACATCCAATACCTGCTGATAGGGTCTACCTAGACATGGTTGCAAACATGGCATATTTTGACAAACACTAAATGACCCATGCTTATGAAAAAACATTTAGAAATTAACCTAATATTTCGTCATATTGGATGTGCATTTGAGCTTCTTTTTTTACTGTTGTATATTTCAGGTCACTTTCTATTAAATGTATAATACTGTGGGTCTGGGTTTTGAGGTGGCTAAGATTGTGTACGTCTAATTGTACATTTTTGGGAGGCATATGGCTTTCCTCTTAGTTTAAGCACTCCTGTAATGAGAAGAAAAACATAGAAATGAACTAAATAATTTTTCATATTGGATGTGCATTGGGGTTTCTTTATTTACTGTTGAATATTTGAGGTCACTTTCCCAGTAGCACCCAAGTTGGCACAAGTAAATTTATAAATATATAAATATATAATACTGTTCAAATGCCTTTTTGACAGTTTCTCACATCTCTATTGTTTACTAAATGAAAATATTGCCACATACTGTATTTTTGAAACATTTAATATTTAAATACATCTTCCAAATTAAAATTGTTTTATCTACCCTGTCCTATTGAAATTGATTTTCAAAATGTGTACTACATTTTTTGTGCTTCTTTCCGATGTGTAACACAATGTGCTACTGTACAGTGCAATAATGTAAAGTGCAGGCTGGCTTGATGGCGGTGACGTCGGTGGCTGTTAACCTAGCCCCGTGGTTACAGAGACCACACAATTAAACTGATTGCTGGGGAGAGTGCAGGGCCTCTTTAACTCTCTTATATTCTCCAGAGGCATTTCCTCATGCAGGGTCCCATCATCATGGCTCCACGACGTCAAATGACATTGCATTGCCATGACAATGGGACATCACGTGATGACACGCATCATGTTGCCATGACAATAGGACATCACATGAAGGGACGACGTCACCTTGTGGCACCATATTCCCATGACCAGGTGATGCCGCATGGTGCCACAGAGTCACGCGGTATCCCATGGTCATGGCAATGTGACACCATTTGACGTCGCTGAGCCATGATGACAGTACACTGAGGAGATGCTGCTGGATCCCCACAAATATCCCAGCTGGCCCCTGATTTGGTGATAGCTGCAATATTAAACTTAAAAAAGACTGAACCATAGGAATCTTTATACTTTTAGAATGATATTAATACATCACTCAGTGTAAGGGGACAGTGCGGGATCATGAACACCATATAGTTCTGTAGGTTTCCTAAGACTGATTATCACCAACAAAGTGAAGTAGCCACCGGATCCAAGTTGTAGGTTGGACTGAAAATTGACTTTTTCAGATCACTTATTGCAGGCAGGTATCATACAATGTATAGGGGGAGTGCAAAACCATAAAAAAAAGGAAGGGAATAAAATGTAGTGTGATATTGTTTGGAAATGTGGACATATGTATCTGGAGTTTCAAAAAATGCTCACTGTAGAGGGAGAGGGGGTTGGCCCGGTATTAAAGGGGTTGCACCCCATGTGGCCACCCCCTGACCTCACCAGGGAGGCAAGGGGTTAACTGAACTGCGGTCAGGGAATGTGGCTTACACCTTGTCATGTCAGGAAAATGTATGTTCCCCTGTTCCCATGTTTCATTATAATCCTGTATTTTAATGTTTTAAAGTGCATTTCTGTATCTCCAGTTCTGGAGGTCACAGAGAGTTGATATTTGGCCAATATGTGGAGGCACTGTAGGCATTAAAATCTGGCAAATTTTGACCCACTGAGCCCACCAGAATGGAACTTATTAATATGTGTAGATATTAAAGTGTATAAGTATGGTATTTTGGATCTGCTCTGACAATGCAGACTCCATCTGCTATGCTAATAGGTCATGAAGGGCAGCCGTCTGATTGAGCCTAAGTACTTTGATCAAAAGTTGGTTTGTTTACACTAAGTACTAATCAACCAACCAAGTACTAATCAGCAGACTCTGCACTCTAATTGTTACCTGAGGGTGGAGAATCATCAAACTGGAGTGGTTTGTAAGTGCTATGTCTACACCTACAAACAATGCAGATTCTTCATTTGGTAGACTGGTCGTTGCCCCTGATTTAATTATGGGGCTACCCATAGAGTCCCAGTACACATGGGCTAATTAGCTGGGGGGCATGGGTTAATCTGTGTCTCCACGTTAGGGATTAGATACAGATAATTGTTCACCAATAGTCTGTATTCAATATTAAGAATAGGGTTACACAGGTATATAAACTGTGTCAACCCTACAGTTTTTAGTTCTTCTTCTGATACCATCTTGAATGTCACCGGATTGCTGGAGAATTGCTAGCTGATACTTCTCCATTCCCTAACCCTAAGTAAGTGTTACCTTCTTGTCTGTTAATTGTACTATATTGCTGTGTTCACCTTTTTTAAGGAATAAATATATTTTATTATATCTAAGCCTCGTTCAATTCAACCCAGATATTTGGTGTTTATTATACAGTATCTTGTCATAAGTTACCGTGACAAGCATATAATTAACTGGTGGCAAGCGGCGGTATTTAACTGAACCTATATTACAGTGTTCTGTGGGATTCTGTCATATAGTGGGAACTCGAGAGTTCCTGGGACTAAAGATATTGAACACATACTGTAGTAGTGCAACAGTTAACACAAGTGTAACAGCACCTCACTGCTGCGACCGTGAACCATGAGCTCAGCTGAAGGCTCATCCAACATGAGGACCCGAGCTCAGCTGAAGGACCAGTGCCGTGAATATGGACTGCCCTATGAGAACCAGGAGGTCGCATACATGGTTGACGCAATCGGTGACTATGAAGCCCGGCTTGCAGAGCCTCAGGATATGGCTCAGCTTGCCTTTATGCAGCCACCCGGAGATCAGGGAAGGAACCCAGTGCCGGGGCGGCGGAATCTCGGGGAGGAACGAGTGCACCTCCCGGGAGCAGTGCAACAGGAGGGGTAGTGGTTGCTGCGGCTACCAGTCCGTTCACCCCTGAAATGTTGGCACTGATTACTGCGTGGGGAGACAGAGGGACACCGGAGGAGCGGCAGCAGTTTATAACTATGGCAGTGAACAGACCCGCTTATTGCCCCCCTGTCCAACCCAACACAGATGAACTCAAACTGGATCAGCACAGTCTCACCAAGTTCGTGGAAGGCACTGATCAGATCGACAGTTTTCTAAAGAACTTTGAGACACAGTGTCAGCGTTACAAAGTGCTTCCCCAGCATAGGGTTGCACGTTTGGACCCCTACTGTCCGGCTTGGCTAAGCAGACGATGATGGCGCTTCCAGATGAGTATGCTGATGACTATGACCACCTGAAAGAACGGTTATTGTTTCAGTACGGTTTTACCCCTGAAGCCTACCGGGGTAAATTCCGGCGGGAGGAGAGGCAGCCCCAGGAGTCCTATGTCACCTACGTGACCCGCATGGCTTTGTACGGGATACGCTGGGTGGAGGGCTATGAGGCACAGACTTACCAACGCCTGCTGGACCTCATTTTTCAGGAGCAGCTCATGCAGCAGTGCCCGCCGGCGGTGAGGGCTTGGGTGTACGACAAGAAGCCCAAGACTTACCAGGAGGCGGCGAGGCTTGCAGATGACTATGTGCCAGCCGAGCCCTGATGACCGCCAAAACAGTAGACAAGGCGGCGGTGGTGGCGGCACTGGCCAGAAAGTCTGCCAATACCCCCCAATGGACTCAGAGGCCATCTGCGGGCAGCAGTCCATCGAAGGCGGGGGAGCACCGGCACGAGCGCCGGTGCTAAAACTGCAACCACCCTGGTCACATCAGACCAGATTGCCCAGAACCCCTGCGTTCAGGCGGACCCCATCAGGGGCAACGCACCCCAGCTGTGAAGCCGGAAGCCCGCGTGTGGGTGGCTTCCACCACAGACTCCGGACCGGTCATGGAACCAACGCCCAGCAAGACATCCCATGCAATGCCTGTCCGCGTTTCATCGGTGCCTACAGCCAGGAGCGGAGCACATCTCAGTGTGGAACTGCAGCAGACAGACGGCCGGAGCAGACATCTCACCCCGGTCACAGTCGGTGACCGGCAAGCAGTTGGCTTGCTGGATTCAGGAGCTGCAGTGACCCTGATCCGACCTGATATAGTCCGGCCAGAGGAATTGATCCCAGGCCCTGGGATACAGATCACTGTGGCCGACGGAGAGCCACGTTAAGTGCAAGTGGCCAGAATTTTTTTGGATTGGGGGGAGGGCCAGGGTGTGCGGGAGGTGGGGGTTTTACCCGGTTTGGATGCTGATGTTGTTCTTGGCAACAATCTGGGACCGATAACCTGCACCTATGACCGAGTGCCCAATCCCACTGCAGTGGCGGCGGTTACCCGGAGCCAGACAGCGGCAATGGCGGCGGCACCAGTCTCCCAACCTTTGGGACCAACGTTAGCGGAGGGCGCAGAGGAGCCCGGGGAGGTAAGCCAGGATCAGTTGCAACCACAGACTGACTTACTGTTCCCCCTCACCCTTCCCCATTCTCCGGACAATGACATGACTGGGGGGTGGCCAGAATTAGGAGCCCAGTTTAGGGAGGCAGTGAAGACAGACCCTACCCTGGCCGGCGTGAGATTCGGGTGTCCGAATCTCAGGCAGGGGTAGACACTGAGCACTGCCTATGGTATAAGGGACTCCTGTATAGAGAAGAAGGGAACCCAGGGATAGAGGAGGGATTGACTGGTAGCGACAACTAGTAGTGCCCCAGGGGTACCAACAGCAACTGTTACGGGTAGCTCACTCTATTCCGTTAGCGGGACATCAGGGGGTCAACAGAACGCGAGCCCAGTTATTACAGCGTTACTACTAGCCGGGGGCATCTCGAGATGTGGGCAATTTCTGCTGCTCTTGTGATGCCTGCCAGCGAGTGGGTAAGGCGGGCGACCGTGTGAAGGCACCCCTGAAACCCCTACAGATAATAGGGGAACCCTTCCAGAAAGTAGCGATGGATCTTGTAGGACCCCTTATGATTCCTAGCAGGTCAGGGAAGCGCTACATCCTCACGGTGGTGGATTTTGCCACCTGGTACCCTGAGGCGGTAGCGCTTGGCACGCAGCTTTGCTGAACATTTTTTCTAGGGTAGGTTTCCCTAGTGAGATCCTAACCTATCAGGGGTCGCAGTTCATGAGTGAACTGTTACATTGTATCTGGGATGCATGCGGTGTACAGCACCGGCGCATTACCCTTTACCATCCCCAGACAAACGGATTATGTGAGAGGTTTAACAGTACCCTGAAGCAGATGCTTCAGACCTTTATAGAGGCAGAGGGGAAGGACTGGGAGATTCATTTACAGAACTTGCTGCTTGCCTACCGAGATGTACCGCAGGAATCTACAGGCTTCTCCCCCTTCGAGCTACTATATGGCCACAGGGTACGTGGACCTCTGGACCTATTCCATGAGGGATGGGAAGGGGAGGCTACTGCTACTGATGCTTCAGTGATCCAGTATGTAGTACACTGGCGACACGTTTAAATCTTAGTTGGCTAGTTCCGCAAGCCGGGAGATTTCCCGGCTTGCTAGCCAAATCCCCTCTGCGTGCCGCGCGTCACCGATGCGCGGTCACGCTTCATCGGGTTCCTGCGCCCCATGCGCGCGTGCCCAGGGCTCCCCGAGGGAGCCCTGATGTCCCGCTTTGTGGGGGACGGCGGTAGGGGGTTCCGGGGTACCCGGCGGACCCGGAGATGGGAGAGGAAAGCCCCGATCGGAGGACCGCTCCTCCGAGGCTTTGGCGCGCGCACGGGACACCCCGGCGTGCGCCCGGTTACTGGCGCGGCCGAGACCGGGTAAAGGTAAGAATAAACTCGGCCGCGACAGTAGATCTCCGAGACCGGTTAGAGATGCTTATGGGGGTGGCCCAGGACCACCTCAGGGCTGCTCAGACCAAGCAAAAGCAATGGTATGACCGGAATGCCCGTAGCATGGAATTCATCCCAGGACAGCAGGTGCTTGTTCTCAAACCCACTCGGGAGAACAAGTTGATGGCTGCCTGGTCAGGACCGTACCCGGTTATCCGAAAGGTGAATGAGTACAACTACTTTGTACAGGTAGAGCCTCAGAGGCATAAGGCGTATCACGTCAATATGCTGAAAGAATACAGAGCACCGAGTATGGGAGCAGTAATGGCCATTTGTAGCCCACTGCTGGAGGATCCGATTGAGCTATGCTCTGCCTGATCTTCTAGGGGAGGCTAGGCAGGGAAACACTGTGGAGCAGGTAGAGATAGGGGCACAGTTGAGTGCTAGGCAGCAGGTAGAAGCCAGGGACATGCTAGATAAGTTTAGGGCCCTCTTCACTGACATGCCAGGGACCACACATCTCACAAAACACCCAGTGCACACAGGGGATCTGCAGCGACTGCATAAGCACGCTTATAGAGTGTAAGCAGAGGTCAAGACCAGTATGGAAAGGGAGATAGAGGAGATGCTGACCCTAGGGGTAATTACTCTGTCCCAGAGTCCTTGGGCAAGCCCGGTAGTCCTAGTCCCTAAGAAGGACAAGACCACCCGGTTTTGTGTGGACTACCGCTTGCTCAACGCTGGGACGGTGTCAGATGCCTACCCCATGCCCCGCATGGATGAGTTACTGGATGAACTTGCGGGGGCAAGGTATATGACCACTATGGATTTGAGCAAAGGCTATTGGCAAATCCCACTGACCCTGGAGGCTACGGAGAAGTCAGCATTCATCACTCCAAGTGGCCTCTATGAGTTTTTAGTTATGCCATTTGGGATGAAGAATGCCCCGGCAACTTCCAACGCCTGGTCAATAGATTACTGGAAGGGATGCAGAGCTATGCCATGGCTTACTTAGATGACATTGCTGTCTTTAGTAATTCCTGGGACTCCCACTTAGGACATGTAGCTGCGGTGCTGGATAGGATCAGGAGGCTGGGCTTACCTTGAAACCCACTAAGTGTATGGTAGGGATGGCAGAGGTCCTGTACTTAGGGCACAGGGTGGGTGGAGGGCACCTCAAACCAGAGCCAGCCAAGGTAGAAGCCATAGTTCAGTGGCCTGTTCCAAAAAACAAGGAACAGGTCATGGCATTTTTGGGCACCGCAGGGTACTATAGGAAGTTTGTCCCACAGTACAGCGCCATGGCAAAAACCCCTGACTGATTTGACTAAGAAGCAACTGCCTGTGCTTATCACCTGGACTCCTGCCTGTGAAACTGCTTTCCGGGCACTGAAAACTGCGCTTGCTGGGGCCCCCATATTGGCTGCCCCAGACTACACCAAACATTTCCTCATACAGACTGATGCCTTGGACTATGGCATTGGGGCTGTGTTGAGCCAAGTGGGGGACGACGGTAGAGAGCACCGTGTGGTGTACCTCAGCCGAAAACTGCTCCCCAGAGAAGTGGCCTATGCCACCATTGAGAAAGAGTGCTTGGCCATTGTGTGGCCACTCAAAAAACTCCAGCCCTGTGTTGCTGCAGAGGGCATCAGGGGAGAATGCCAAGATGCTAAGGTGGAGCTTGGCCTTGCAAGAGTTTGAGTTTACTATTCAGCACAAAAAGGGTAGTGAAAACAGCAATGCTGATGGACTTTCACGTCAGGACTATCCCTCTGAGACTGAGTTCGTTAAGGGTGCCAGCAGTGCCCACTCCCCGTTAGGGCCAGTGGGCAACAGGTCACCCATTAAGAAGGGGAGGTGTAGAGGGAGAAGGGTTGGCCCGGTATTAAAGGGGTTGCACCCCATATGGCCACCACCTGACCTCTCCAGGGAGGCAAGGGTTTAACTGGACTGCGGTCAGGGAATGTGGCTTACACTTTGTCATGTCAGGAAAATGTATGTTCCCCTGTTCCCATGTTTCATTATAATCCTGTATTTTAATGTTTTAAAGTGCATTTCTGTATCTCCAGTTCTGGAGGTCACAGAGAGTTCATATTTGGCCAATACGTGGAGGCACCGTAGGCATTAAAAACAGGCAAATTTCGACCCACTGAGCCCACCAGAATGGAACTTTTAATATGTGTAGATATTAAAGTGTATATGTATGGTATTTTGGATCTGCTCTGACAATGCAGACTCCATCTGCTATGCTAATAGGTCATGAAGGGCAGCCGGCTGATTGAGCCTAAGTACTGTGATCAAAAGTTAACTGCTCTGATTGTTTACACTAAGTACTAATCAACCGACCAAGTACTAATCAGCAGACTCTGCCACTCTAATTGTTACCTGAGGGTGGAGAATCATCAAACTGGAGTGGTTTGTAAGTGTTATGTCTACACCTGCAAACAATGCAGATACTTCATTTGGTAGACTGGTCGTTGCCCCTGATTTAATTATGGGGCTACCCATAGAGTCCCAGTACACATGGGCTAATTAGCTGGGGGGCATGGGTTAATCTGTGTCTCCACGTTAGGGATTGGATACAGATAATTGTTCACCAATAGTCTGTATTCAATGTTAAGAATAGGGTTACACAAGTATATAAACTGTGTCAATCCTACAGTTTTTAATTCTTCTTCTGATACCATCTTGAATGTCACCGGATTGCTGGAGAATTGCTAGCTGATACTTCTCCATTCCACAAACCCTAAGTAAGTGTTACCTTCTTGTCTGTTAATTGTACTATATTGCTGTGTTCACCTTTTTTAAGGAATAAATATATTTTATTATATCTAAGCCTCGTTCAGTTCAACCCAAATATTTGGTGTTTATTATATCTTGTCATAAGTTACCGTGACACTCACTCACATGACCTCCATGGGTTAAAGGCAAATAGTATATGGAAACCTTGATGCAATCTCATTAGCTAGGTTTGGAATCCCTGAAATAGTGGGTTGTGCAGAGATGTAGTACACGTTCGCCAAGAATGAAAAGGGAGAGCAACAAATGCTCGTCGTAGAAAGTATTTTACTTGATAAGAAGGTCTTCATAAATGCACACACACAATAACTTTGCTCTTTTCAGCATTAAAGTAGTGAATAGGTAAAATGGAGGCTGGTTCTCCCTATTTGGGAGCAGATTCTCACCACCACAACCGCCTAAATGTTTATGCGCCAGCAGCTGATCCATATGCCGGCGTCTCCTCTGATCTCGCATTGGCTGGTGTGATGATGTCGCCCCCCTCCGACTGATAACTGCTGGTTAATGACTCGCGCGTTTCACTATGTTCTTCGTTAAGTTTTTCTTTTGGGTCCAGAGCTGCAAACTGGTTGTTCTTGGTTTGATATTTCATTATATTCACTATTACTGTTACGAGTCACGATTCTGGCACATTTTTTTCACATTTTTGCACAGTTTTATTATATTTTATGTTTTCACTTTGTATTTGTTTTACTTGCAATTAGAACGCCAGGTGATTTTTTTTGCACACATCATACAATATACTGTATACACACGGTCACATATCCTTTTTACTTTGGTATTTGGAGTTCATCAGGTCTTTACTAGAGAGGAAACTCTTGTTAGAGTATATATAGCATGACTTCTCCTTCTCAACTCAATCTTTAGCAATCTTGTCAACTTACGAAAGCTAGACACCCTGAAAGGGATAAGGGCTCTCTATATTAAATCAACATTCTCCATTATTTATGCCCTTCATTTTCAAAGCATGTCACAGAAAACATTTGACAGTGACAAGCAAAGTCAACATTCCATTCATATGAAAAATGTAGAAAGGATATTGATATGATATGTATATCAAAGACCATGGAATATTCAGAATACCCTGCTCATTTGATGAAAATAGCAAGAAGTTTCAAAAGGAGTTGATGTGGCAGGAACGTTTTATGTCTATTTCTAATGTGAAGGTCAGACTGATAGAGTGGTTTTGCAGCTGTTGTCTCTTTATTTCCATAAGCATTTGATTGGCTGGTGGATGAAGGTAGAGGCGTCACCGGGTACCCTGCAACCTTTCTGCAGTCCTCCTTCATATCTTTGATGTCACAGCAAACATGCATGACAAGGTTAGCCTTTAAAATTTGTAAAGTTAACTAATGATTTTGCTTTTCGTTTTCACCTCAGGAAAGGGTGACATTTCTTTTGAGCTGTTGAAATGTCACTGTGTATTTAAAACGGGAGCTGCTGGCTTAGTAGGAAAATACAACTAAGTGGAGCTTTGCTTTGCCTGGTTCATGTCATTAAATAAAAACAGTAAGAAGCTGAGAAAAGTCTTGGCCTGGACTTGAATTACAGATCTTATTAAAAAAAAATATGGGTCAGCAAAGTGGTGTCTAGCTTTCATCCAGAGATACTCATTTTCCCTCCTGTTGTTGTTAGAGTACTGAATTCTAGATACTTTCGAACCTACTGACTTGTTCATTCACCCAACTAAAAATATCTACAGTACACTAATACTGCAAGTTTATTGTTGAAGTCTGGT